>NW_027554187.1:0-90501 GCF_045843805.1 Urocitellus parryii
AGTTTTCCTGGAAAGCTCTGGCAAACATTTTTTCACCCAATCTTGATGATACTTGCAGGTAGTGATCAGTACACGAATCCCACATGGCTCACCAAATTTCGTTCTTCTAGGTTAAAACCGTTCCTTTGCAGTAACCATTTTCATGTTTAGGTTTCACTCTGTTTTCTCCTTTATGGATACATGTAGTTGGAACTCTAAATCAAACACGGTTTGTGCTAGCTCTTTGAAACTTGGCACAATAATGTAGTTCCAAGTTCTATCGCTATGGTTTGTGTCCTACTGATGTAGCCCCAAGCGGAGACTGACGAGAATCACTTTCATTGAAAGGGGTTGCCAGGCTTCCAAAAAACTACGAGTTTCCGGAAATCTCAGCAAACATTTTTTCACCCAATCTTGATGAAACTTCCATTTAATGATCAGCCCACCAATCCCACATGGCTCACCAAATTTCCTTCTTCTAGGTTAAACCGTTACTTTGCAGTATCCGTTTTCATGTTTATGTTTCACTCTGTTTTCTCCTTTATGGATACATGTAGTTGGAACTCTAAATCAAACACGGTTTGTGCTAGCTCTTTGAAACATGGCACAATAATGTAGTTCCAAGTTCTATCGCTATGCTTTGTGTCCTATTGAAGTAGCCCCAAGCAGAGACTGACGAGAATCACTTTCATTGAAAGGGGTTGCCAAGCTTCCAAAAAACTGCGAGTTTCAGGATATCTCAGCAAACATTTTTTCACACAATCTTGATGAAACTTCCATTTAATGATCAGCCCACCAATCGAACTTGGCTCACCAAATTTCGTTCTTCTAGGTTAAACCGTTCCTTTGCAGTAACCGTTTTCATGTTTAGGTTTCACTCTGTTTTCTCCTATGTGGATACATGTTGTTGGAACTCTAAATCAAACACGGTTTGTGCTAGCTCTTTCAAACTTGGCACAATAATGTAGTTCCAAGTTCTATCACTATGGTTTGTGTCCTATTGAAGGAGCCCCAAGTAGAGACTGATGAGAATCACTTTCCTTGAAAGGGGTTGCCAAGCTTCCAAAAAGTACGAGTTTCCTGAAATCTCAGCAAACATTTCTTCACCCAATCTTGATGATACTTGCAGGTAGTGATCAGTACATGAATCCCACATGGCTCACCAAACTTCGTTCTTCTAGGTTAAACCGTTCCTTTGCAGTAACCGTTTTCATGTTTCGGTTTCACTCTGTTTTCTCCTATATGGATACATGTAGTTGGAACTCGAAATCAAACACGGTTTGGGCTAGCTCTTTGAAACTTGGCACAATAATGTAGTTCCAAGTTCTTTCACTATGGTTTCTGTCCTATTGCAGTAGCCCCAAGCAGAGACTGAAGAGAATTACTTTCCTTGAAAGCGGTTGCCAAGCTTCAAAAAAACTACGAGTTTCCTGAAATCTCAGCAAACATTTTTTCACCCAATCTTGATGATACTTGCAGGTAGTGATCAGTACACGAATCACACTTGGCTCACCAAATTCGTTCTTCTAGGTTAAACCGTTCCTTTGCAGTAACCGTTTTCATGTATAGGTTTCACTCTGTTTTCTCCTATATGGATACATGTAGTTGGAACTCTAAATCAAACACGGTTTGTGCTAGCTCTTTGAAACTTGGCACAATAATGTAGTTCCAATTCTTTCACTATGGTTTCTGTCCTATTGAAGGAGCCCCAAGCAGAGACTGATGAGAATTACTTTCCTTGAAAGGGGTTGCCAACTTCCAAAAAGTACGAGTTTCCTGAAATCTCAGCAAACATTTTTTCACCCAATCATGATTATACTTGCAGGTAGTGATCAGTACACGAATCACACTTGGCTCACCAAATTTCGTTCTTCTAGTTAAAAACGTTCCTTTGCATTAACCTTTTTCATGTTTAGGTTTCACTCTGTTTTCTCCTATATGGATACATGTAGTTGGAACTCTAAATGAAACACGGTTTGTGCTAGCTCCTTGAAACTTGGCACAATAATGTAGTTCCAAGTTCTTTCACGATGGTTTCTGTCCTATTGAAGTAGCCCCAAGCAGAGACTGACGAGAATCACTTTCCTTGAAAGTGATTGCCAAGCTTCCAAAAAGTACGAGTTTCCTGAAATCTCAGCAAACATTTTTTCACCCAATCTTGATGATACTTGTAGGTAGTGATCACTACACGAATCACACTTGGCTCACCAAATTCGTTCTTCTAGGTTAAACCGTTCCTTTGCAGTAACCGTTTTCATGTTTAGGTTTCACTCTGTTTTCTCCTATATGGATACATGTAGTTGGAACTCTAAATCAAACACGGTTTGTGCTAGCTCTTTGAAACTTGGCACAATAATGTAGTTCCAAGTTCTATCGCTATGGTTTGTGTCCTACTGATGTAGCCCCAAGCGGAGACTGACGAGAATCACTTTCATTGAAAGGGGTTGCCAGGCTTCCAAAAAACTACGAGTTTCCGGAAATCTCAGAAAACATTTTTTCACCCAATCTTGATGAAACTTCCATTTAATGATCAGCCCACCAATCCCACTTGGCTCACCAAATTTCCTTCTTCTAGGTTAAACCGTTCCTTTGCAGTATCCGTTTTCATGTTTCGGTTTCACTCTGTTTTCTCCTTTATGGATACATGTAGTTGGAACTCTAAATCAAACACGGTTTGTGCTAGCTCTTTTAAACATGGCAGAATAATGTAGTTCCAAGTTCTATCGCTATGCTTTGTGTCCTATTGAAGTAGCCCCAAGCAGAGACTGACGAGAATCACTTTCATTGAAAGGGGTTGCCAAGCTTCCAAGATACTACGAGTTTCCTGAAATCTCAGCAAACATTTTTTCACCCAATCTTGATGATACTTGCAGGTCATGATCAGTACACCAATCTCACTTGGATCACCAAATTTCGTTCTTCTAGGTTAAACCGTACCTTTGCAGTAACCGTTTTCATGTTTAGGTTTCACTCTGTTTTCTCCTATATGGATACATGTAGTTGGAACTCTAAATCAAACACGGTTTGTGCTAGCTCTTTGAAACTTGGCACAATAATGTAGTTCCAAGTTCTTTCACTATGGTTTCTGTCCTATTGAAGTAGCCCCAAGCAGAGTTTGATGAGAATTACTTTCCTTGAAAGGGGTTGCCAAGCTTCAAAAAAGTACGAGTTTCCTGAAATCTCAGCAAACATTTTTTCACCCAATCTTCATGACACTTGCAGGTAGTGATCAGTACACGAATCACACTTGGCTCACCAAATTCGTTCTTCTAGGTTAAACCGTTCCTTTGCAGTAACCGTTTTCATGTTTAGGTTTCACTCTGTTTTCTCCTATATGGATACATGTAGTTGGAACTCTAAATCAAACACGGTTTGTGCTAGCTCTTTGAAACTTGGCACAATAATGTAGTTCCAAGTTCTTTCACTATGGTTTCTGTCCTATTGCAGTAGCCCCAAGCAGAGACTGAAGAGAATTACTTTCCTTGAAAGCGGTTGCCAAGCTTCCAAAAAACTGCGAGTTTCCGGAAATCTCAGCAAACATTTTTTCACCCAATGTTGATGATACTTCCATTTAATGATCAGCCCACCAATCCCACTTGGCTCACCAAATTTCGTTCTTCTAGGTTAAACCGTTCCTTTGCAGAAACCGTTTTCATGTTTAGGTTTCACTCTGTTTTCTCCTATATGGATACATGTAGTTGGAACTCTAAATCAAACACGGTTTGTGCAAGCTCTTTGAAACTTGGCACAATAATGTAGTTCCAAGTTCTATCGCTATGGTTTGTGTCCTATTGAAGTAGCCCCAAGCAGAGACTGACGAGAATCACTTTCATTGAAAGGGGTTGCCAAGCTTCCAAAAAACTGCGAGTTTCAGGATATCTCAGCAAACATTTTTTCACACAATTTTGATGAAACTTCCATTTAATGATCAGCCCACCAATCGAACTTGGCTCACCAAATTTCGTTCTTCTAGGTTAAACCGTTCCTTTGCAGTAACCGTTTTCATGTTTAGGTTTCACTCTGTTTTCTCCTATATGGATACATGTTGTTGGAACTCTAAATCAAACACGGTTTGTACTAGCTCTTTCAAACTTGGCACAATAATGTAGTTCCAAGTTCTATCGCTATGGTTTGTGTCCTATTGAAGGAGCCCCAAGTAGAGACTGATGAGAATCACTTTCCTTGAAAGGGGTTGCCAATTTTCCAAAAAACTACGAGTTTCCTGTAATCTCAGCAAATATTTTTTCACCCAATCTTGATTATACTTGCAGGTAGTGATCAGTACACGAATCACACTTGGCTCACCAAATATCGTTCTTCTAGTTAAAAACGTTCCTTTGCATTAACCTTTTTCATGTTTAGGTTTCACTCTGTTTTCTCCTATATGGATACATGTAGTTGGAACTCTAAATCAAACACGGTTTGTGCTAGCTCTTTGAAACTTGGCACAATAATGTAGTTCCAAGTTCTATCGCTATGGTTTGTGTCCTATTGAAGGAGCCCCAAGCAGAGACTGACGAGAATCACTTTCATTGAAAGGGGTTGCCAAGCTTCCAAAAAAACTACGAGTTTCCTGAAATCTCAGCAAATATTTTTTCACCCAATCTTGATGATACTTGCAGGTCATGATCAGTACACCAATCCCACTTGGATCACCAAATTTCGTTCTTCTAGGTTAAACCGTTCCTTTGCAGTAACCGTTTTCATGTTTAGGTTTCACTCTGTTTTCTCCTATATGGATACATGTAGTTGGAACTCTAAATGAAACACGGTTTGTGCTAGCTCCTTGAAACTTGGCACAATAATGTAGTTCCAAGTTCTTTCACGATGGTTTCTGTCCTATTGAAGTAGCCCCAAGCAGAGACTGACGAGAATCACTTTTCTTGAAAGTGATTGCCAAGCTTCCAAAAAGTACGAGTTTCCTGAAATCTCAGCAAACATTTTTTCACCCAATCTTGATGATATTTGCAGGTATTGATCAGTACACGAATCCAACATGGCTCACCAAATTTAGTTCTTCTAGGTTAAACCGTTTTTTGCAGTAACCGTTTTCATGTATAGGTTTCACTCTGTTTTCTCCTATATGGATACATGCAGTTGGAACTCTAA
The DNA here is from genome assembly GCF_045843805.1 of Urocitellus parryii. NCBI lineage: Eukaryota > Metazoa > Chordata > Mammalia > Rodentia > Sciuridae > Urocitellus > Urocitellus parryii. Next base: position 5,089 of record NW_027554187.1, read on the forward strand.
ATCAAACACGGTTTGTGCTAGCTCTTTGAAACTTGGCACAATAGTGTAGTTCCAAGTTCTATCGCTATGGTTTGTTTCCTACTGATGTAGCTCCAAGCAGAGACTGACGAGAATCACTTTCATTGAAAGGGGTTGCCAAGCTTCCAAAAAACTACGAGTTTCCGGAAATCTCAGCAAACATTTTTTCACCCAATCTTTTGAAACTTCCATTTAATGATCAGCCCTCCTATCCCATTTGACTAACCAAATTTCGTTCTTCTAGGTAAACCGTTCCTTTGCAGTAACCGTTTTCATGTTTAGGTTTCACTCTGTTTTCTCCTATATGGATACATGTAGTTGGAAATCTAAATCAAACTCGGTTTGTGCAAGCTCTTTGAAACTTGGCACAATAATGTAGTTCCAAGTTCTATCTCTATGGTTTCTGTCCTATTGAAGTAGCCCCAAGCAGAGACTGACGAGAATCACTTTCATTGAAAGGGGTTGCCAAGCTTCCAAAAAACTGCGAGTTTCAGGATATTTCAGCAAACATTTTTTCACCCAATGTTGATGATACTTCCATTTAATGATCAGCCCACCAATCCCACTTGGCTCACCAATTTCGTTCTTCTAGGTTAAACCGTTCCTTTGCAGTAACCGTTTTCATGTTTAGGTTTCACTCTGTTTTCTCCTATATGGATACATGTAGTTGGAACTCTAAATCAAACACGGTTTGTGCTAACTCTGTGAAACTTGGCACAATAATGTAGTTCCAAGTTCTATCGCTATGGTTTGTGTCCTTCTGTTGTAGCCCCAAGCAGAGACTGACGAGAATCACTTTCATTGAAAGGGGTTGCCAAGCTTCCAAAAAAATACGAGTTTCCTGAAATATAAGCAAACATTTTTTCACCCAATCTTGATGATACTTCCATTTAATAATCAGCCCACCAATCCCACTTGACTCACCAAATTTCGTTCTTCTAGGTTAAACCGTTCCTTTGCAGTAACCGTTTTCATGTTTAGGTTTCACTCTGTTTTCTCCTATATGGATACATGTAGTTGGAACTCTAAATGAAACACGGTTTGTGCTAGCTCTTTGATACTTGGCACAATAATGTAGTTCCAAGTTCTATCGCTATGGTTTGTGTCCTTCTGATGTAGCCCCATGCAGTGACTGACGAGAATCACTTTCATTGAAAGGGGTTGCCAAGCTTCCAAAAAACTACGAGTTTCCGGAAATCTCAGCAAACATTTTTTCATCCAATCTTGATGAAACTTCCATTTAATGATCAGCCCACCAATCCCACTTGGCTCACCAAATTTCGTTCTTCTAGGTTAAACCGTTCCTTTGCAGTAACCGTTTTCATGTTTCGGTTTCACTCTGTTTTCTCCTATATGGATACATGTAGTTGTAAATCTAAATCAAACTCGGTTTGTGCTAGCTCTTTGAAACTTGGCACAATAATGTAGTTCCAAGTTCTATCGCTATGGTTTGTGTCCTATTGAAGAAGCCCCAAGCTATGACTGACAAGAATCACTTTCATTGGAAGGGGTTGCCAAGCTTCCAAAAAGTTCGAGTTTCCGGAATTCTCAGCAAACATTTTTTCACCCAATCTTGATGATACTTTCATTTAATGATCAGCACACCAATCCCACTTGGGTCACCAAATTTCGTTCCTGTAGGTTAAACCGTTCCTTTGCAGTATCCGTTTTCATGTTTAGGTTTCACTCTGTATTCTCCTATATGGATACATGTAGTTGGAACGCGAAATCAAACACGGTTTGTGCTAGCTCTTTGAAAATTGGCACAATAATGTAGTTCCAAGTTCTATCGCTATGGTTTGTGTCCTATTGAAGGAGCCCCAAGCAGAGACTGACGAGAATCACTTTCATTGAAAGGGGTTGCCAAGCTTCCAAAAAAACTACGAGTTTCCTGAAATCTCAGCAAATATTTTTTCACCCAATCTTGATGATACTTGCAGGTCATGATCAGTACACCAATCCCACTTGGATCACCAAATTTCGTTCTTCTAGGTTAAACCGTTCCTTTGCAGTAACCGTTTTCATGTTTCGGTTTCACTCTGTTTTCTCCTATATGGATACATGTAGTTGGAAATCTAAATCAAACTCGGTTTGTGCTAGCTCTTTGAAACTTGGCACAATAATGTAGTTCCAAGTTCTATCGCTATGGTTTGTGTCCTATTGAAGTAGCCCCAAGCAGAGACTGACGAGAATCACTTTCATTGAAAGGGGTTGCTAAGCTTCCAAAAAACTGCGAGTTTCAGGATATCTCAGCAAACATTTTTTCACCCAATCTTGATGATACTTCCATTTAATGATCAGCCCACCAATCCCACTTGGCTCACCAAATTTCGTTCTTCTAGCTTAACCGTTCCTTTGCAGTAACCGTTTCATTTTTAGGTTTCACTCTGTTTTCTCCTATATGGATACATGTAGTTGGAACTCTAAATCAAACACGGTTTGTGCTAGCTCTTTGAAACTTGGCACAATAATGTAGTTCCAAGTTCTATCGCTATGGTTTGTGTCCTATTGAAGGAGCCCCAAGCAGAGACTGACGAGAATCACTTTCATTGAAAGGGGTTGCCAAGCTTCCAAAAAAACTACGAGTTTCCTGAAATCTCAGCAAATATTTTTTCACCCAATCTTGATGATACTTGCAGGTCATGATCAGTACACCAATCCCACTTGGATCACCAAATTTCATTCTTCTAGGTTAAACCGTTCCTTTGCAGTAACCGTTTTCATGTTTAGGTTTCACTCTGTTTTCTCCTATATGGATAAATGTAGTTGGAACTCTAAATGAAACACGGTTTGTGCTAGCTCCTTGAAACTTGGCACAATAATGTAGTTCCAAGTTCTTTCACGATGGTTTCTGTCCTATTGAAGTAGCCCCAAGCAGAGACTGACGAGAATCACTTTCCTTGAAAGTGATTGCCAAGCTTCCAAAAAGTACGAGTTTCCTTAAATCTCAGCAAATATTTTTTCACCCAATCTTGATGATACTTTCATTTAATGATCAGCACACCAATCCCACTTGGGTCACCAAATTTCGTTCTTCTAGGTTAAACCGTTCCTTTGCAGTATCCGTTTTCATGTTTAGGTTTCACTCTGTATTCTCCTATATGGATACATGTAGTTGGAACGCGAAATCAAACACGGTTTGTGCTAGCTCTTTGAAAATTGGCACAATAATGTAGTTCCAAGTTCTATCGCTATGGTTTGTGTCCTATTGAAGGAGCCCCAAGCAGAGACTGACGAGAATCACTTTCATTGAAAGGGGTTGCCAAGCTTCCAAAAAAACTACGAGTTTCCTGAAATCTCAGCAAATATTTTTTCACCCAATCTTGATGATACTTGCAGGTCATGATCAGTACACCAATCCCACTTGGATCACCAAATTTCGTTCTTCTAGGTTAAACCGTTACTTTGCAGTAACCGTTTTCATGTTTCGGTTTCACTCTGTTTTCTCCTATATGGATACATGTAGTTGGAAATCTAAATCAAACTCGGTTTGTGCTAGCTCTTTGAAACTTGGCACAATAATGTAGTTCCAAGTTCTATCGCTATGGTTTGTGTCCTATTGAAGTAGCCCCAAGCAGAGACTGACGAGAATCACTTTCATTGAAAGGGGTTGCTAAGCTTCCAAAAAACTGCGAGTTTCAGGATATCTCAGCAAACATTTTTTCACCCAATCTTGATGATACTTCCATTTAATGATCAGCCCACCAATCCCACTTGGCTCACCAAATTTCGTTCTTCTAGCTTAACCGTTCCTTTGCAGTAACCGTTTTCATGTTTAGGTTTCACTCTGTTTTCTCCTATATGGATACATGTAGTTGGAACTCTAAATCAAACACGGTTTGTGCTAGCTCTTTGAAACTTGGCACAATAATGTAGTTCCAAGTTCTATCGCTATGGTTTGTGTCCTATTGAAGGAGCCCCAAGCAGAGACTGACGAGAATCACTTTCATTGAAAGGGGTTGCCAAGCTTCCAAAAAAACTACGAGTTTCCTGAAATCTCAGCAAATATTTTTTCACCCAATCTTGATGATACTTGCAGGTCATGATCAGTACACCAATCCCACTTGGATCACCAAATTTCATTCTTCTAGGTTAAACCGTTCCTTTGCAGTAACCGTTTTCATGTTTAGGTTTCACTCTGTTTTCTCCTATATGGATAAATGTAGTTGGAACTCTAAATGAAACACGGTTTGTGCTAGCTCCTTGAAACTTGGCACAATAATGTAGTTCCAAGTTCTTTCACGATGGTTTCTGTCCTATTGAAGTAGCCCCAAGCAGAGACTGACGAGAATCACTTTCCTTGAAAGTGATTGCCAAGCTTCCAAAAAGTACGAGTTTCCTTAAATCTCAGCAAATATTTTTTCACCCAATCTTGATGATACTTGTAGGTAGTGATCACTACACGAATCACACTTGGCTCACCAAATTCGTTCTTCTAGGTTAAACTGTTCCTTTGCAGTAACCATTTTCATGTTTAGGTTTCACTCTGTTTTCTCCTATATGGATACATGTAGTTGGAACTCTAAATCAAACACGGTTTGTGCTAGCTCTTTGAAACTTGGCACAATAATGTAGTTCCAAGTTCTATCGCTATGGTTTGTGTCCTATTGAAGTAGCCCCAAGCAGAGACTGACGAGAATCACTTTCATTGAAAGGGGTTGCTAAGCTTCCAAAAAACTGCGAGTTTCAGGATATCTCAGCAAACATTTTTTCACCCAATCTTGATGATACTTCCATTTAATGATCAGCCCACCAATCCCACTTGGCTCACCAAATTTCGTTCTTCTAGCTTAACCGTTCCTTTGCAGTAACCGTTTTCATGTTTAGGTTTCACTCTGTTTTCTCCTATATGGATACATGTAGTTGGAACTCTAAATCAAACACGGTTTGTGCTAGCTCTTTGAAACTTGGCACAATAATGTAGTTCCAAGTTCTATCGCTATGGTTTGTGTCCTATTGAAGGAGCCCCAAGCAGAGACTGACGAGAATCACTTTCATTGAAAGGGGTTGCCAAGCTTCCAAAAAAACTACGAGTTTCCTGAAATCTCAGCAAATATTTTTTCACCCAATCTTGATGATACTTGCAGGTCATGATCAGTACACCAATCCCACTTGGATCACCAAATTTCATTCTTCTAGGTTAAACCGTTCCTTTGCAGTAACCGTTTTCATGTTTAGGTTTCACTCTGTTTTCTCCTATATGGATAAATGTAGTTGGAACTCTAAATGAAACACGGTTTGTGCTAGCTCCTTGAAACTTGGCACAATAATGTAGTTCCAAGTTCTTTCACGATGGTTTCTGTCCTATTGAAGTAGCCCCAAGCAGAGACTGACGAGAATCACTTTCCTTGAAAGTGATTGCCAAGCTTCCAAAAAGTACGAGTTTCCTTAAATCTCAGCAAATATTTTTTCACCCAATCTTGATGATACTTGTAGGTAGTGATCACTACACGAATCACACTTGGCTCACCAAATTCGTTCTTCTAGGTTAAACTGTTCCTTTGCAGTAACCATTTTCATGTTTAGGTTTCACTCTGTTTTCTCCTATATGGATACATGTAGTTGGAACTCTAAATCAAACACGGTTTGTGCTAGCTCTTTGAAACTTGGCACAATAATGTAGTTCCAAGTTCTATCGCTATGGTTTGTGTCCTACTGATGTAGCCCCAAGCAGAGACTGACGAGAATCACTTTCATTGAAAGGGGTTGCCAGGCTTCCAAAAAACTACGAGTTTCCGGAAATCTCAGCAAATATTTTTTCACCCAATCTTGATGAAACTTCCATTTAATGATCAGCCCTCCAATCCCACTTGGCTCACCAAATTTCCTTCTTCTAGGTAAAACCGTTGCTTTGCAGTAACCGTTTTCATGTTTAGGTTTCACTCTGTTTTCTTCTATATGGATACATGTATTTGGAACTCTAAATCAAACTCGGTTTGTGCAAGCTCTTTGAAACTTGGCACAATAATGTAATTCCAAGTTCTATCGCTATGGTTTGTGTCCTATTGAAGTAGCCCCAAGCAGAGACTGACGAGAATCACTTTCATTGAAAGGGGTTGCCAAGCTTCCAAAAAACTGCGAGTTGCCGGAAATCTCAGCAAACATTTTTTCACCCAATCTTGATGATACTTGTAGGTAGTAATCAGTACACGAATCACACTTGGCTCACCAAATTTCGTTCTTCTAGGTTAAACCGTTCCTTTGCAGTAACCGTTTTAAAGTTTAGGTTTCACTCTGTTTTCTCCGTTATGGATACATGTAGTTGGAACTCTAAATCAAACACGGTTTGTGCAAGCTCTTTGAAACTTGGCACAATAATGTAGTTCCAAATTCTATCGCTATGCTTTGTGTCCTATTGAAGGAGCCCAAAGCAGAGACTGACGAGAATCACTTTCATTGAAAGGAGTTGCCAAGCTTCCAAAAAGTACGAGTTTCCGGAAATCTCAGCAAACATTTTTTCACCCAATCTTGATGATACTTCCATTTAATGATCAGCCCTCCAATCCCACTTGGCTCACCAAATTTCGTTCTTCTAGGTTAAACCGTTCCTTTGCAGTAACCGTTTTCATGTTTAGGTTTCACTCTGGTTTCTCCTATATGGATACATGTAGTTGGAAATCTAAATCAAACTCGGTTTGTGCAAGCTCTTTGAAACTTGGCACAATAATGTAGTTCCAAGTTCTATCGCTATGGTTTGTGTCCTATTGAAGTAGCCCCAAGTAGAGACTGATGAGAATCACTTTCATTGAACGGGGTTGCCAAGCTTCCAAAAAACTGCGAGTTTCCGGATATCTCAGAAAACATTTTTTCACCCAATGTTGATGATACTTCCATTTAATGATCAGCCCACCAATCCCACTTGGCTCACCAAATTTCGTTCTTCTAGGTTAAACCGTTCCTTTGCAGTAACCGTTTTCATGTTTAGGTTTCACTCTGTTTTCTCCTATATGGATACATGTAGTTGGAACTCTAAATGAAACTCGGTTTGTGCTAGCTCTTTGATACTTGGCACAATAATGTAGTTCCAAGTTCTATCGCTATGATTTGTGTCCTATTGAAGGAGCCCCAAGCAGAGACTGACGAGAATCACTTTCATTGAAAGGGGTTGCCAAGCTTCCAGGAAACTACGAGTTTCCTGAAATACAAGCAAACATTTTTTCACCCAATCTTGATGATACTTCCATTTAATAATCAGCCCACCAATCCCACTTGACTCACCAAATTTCGTTCTTCTAGGTTAAACCGTTCCTTTGCAGTAACCGTTTTCATGTTTAGGTTTCACTCTGTTTTCTCCTATATGGATACATGTAGTTGGAACTCTAAATGAAACACGGTTTGTGCTAGCTCTGTGAAACTTGGCACAATAATGTAGTTCCAAGTTCTATCGCTATGGTTTGTGTCCTTCTGTTGTAGCCCCAAGCAGAGACTGACGAGAATCACTTTCATTGAAAGGGGTTGCCAAGCTTCCAAAAAACTACGAGTTTCCTGAAATATAAGCAAACATTTTTTCACCCAATCTTGATGATACTTCCATTTAATAATCAGCGCACCAATCCCACTTGACTCACCAAATTTCGTTCTTCTAGGTTAAACCGTTCCTTTGCAGTAACCGTTTTCATGTTTAGGTTTCACTCTGTTTTCTCCTATATGGATACATGTAGTTGGAACTCTAAATGAAACACGGTTTGTGCTAGCTCTTTGATACTTGGCACAATAATGTAGTTCCAAGTTCTATCGCTATGGTTTGTGTCCTATTGAAGTAGCCCCAAGCAGAGACTGAGGAGAATCACTTTCATTGAAAGGGGTTGCCAAGCTTCCAAAAAACTACGAATTTCCTGAAATCTCAGCAAACATTTTTTCACCCAATCTTGATGATAGTTGCAGGTCATGATGAGTACACCAATCTCACTTGGATCACCAAATTTCGTTCTTCTAGGTTAAACCGTACCTTTGCAGTAACCGTTTTCATGTTTAGGTTTCACTCTGTTTTCTCCTATATGGATACATGTAGTTGGAACTCTAAATCAAACACGGTTTGTGCTAGCTCTTTGAAACTTGGCACAATAATGTAGTTCCAAGTTCTTTCACTATGGTTTCTGTCCTATTGCAGTAGCCCCAAGCAGAGACTGAAGAGAATTACTTTCCTTGAAAGCGGTTGCCAAGCTTCCAAAAAACTACGAGTTTCCTGAAATCTTAGCAAACATTTTTTCACCCAATCTTGATGATACTTGCAGGTAGTGATCAGTACACGAATCACACTTGGCTCACCAAATTCGTTCTTCTAGGTTAAACCGTTCCTTTGCAGTAACCGTTTTCATGTATAGGTTTCACTCTGTTTTCTCCTATATGGATACATGTAGTTGGAACTCTAAATCAAACACGGTTTGTGCTAGCTCTTTGAAACTTGGCAGAATAATGTAGTTCCAAGTTCTTTCACTATGGTTTCTGTCCTATTGAAGTAGCCCCAAGCAGAGACTGATGAGAATTACTTTCCTTGAAAGGGGTTGCCAACTTCCAAAAAGTACGAGTTTCCTGAAATCTCAGCAAATATTTTTTCACCCAATCTTCATGACACTTGCAGGTATTGATCAGTAGACGAATCACACTTGGCTCACCAAATTCGTTCTTCTAGGTTAAACAGTTCCTTTGCAGTAACCGTTTTCATGTTTAGGTTTCACTCTGTTTTCTCCTATATGGATACATGTAGTTGGAACTCTAAATCAAACACGGTTTGTGCTAGCTCTTTGAAACTTGGCACAATAATGTAGTTCCAAGTTCTATCGCTATGGTTTGTGTCCTTCTGATGTAGCCCCATGCAGAGACTGACGAGAATCACTTTCATTGAAAGGGGTTGCCAAGCTTCCAAAAAACTACGAGTTTCCGGAAATCTCAGCAAACATTTTTTTCATCCAATCTTGATGAAACTTCCATTTAATGATCAGCCCACCAATCCCACTTGGCTCACCAATTTCCTTCTTCTAGGTTAAACCGTTCCTTTGCAGTAACCGTTTTCAATGTTTCGGTTTCACTCTGTTTTCTCCTATATGGATACATGTAGTTGGAAATCTAAATCAAACTCGGTTTGTGCTAGCTCTTTGAAACTTGGCACAATAATGTAGTTCCAAGTTCTATCGCTATGGTTTTGTGTCCTATTGAAGAAGCCCCAAACAGAGACTGACAAGAATCACTTTCATTGGAAGGGGTTGCCAAGCTTCCAAAAAGTTCGAGTTTCCGGAATTCTCAGCAAACATTTTTTCACCCAATCTTGATGATACTTTCATTTAATGATCAGCACACCAATCCCACTTGGGTCACCAAATTTCGTTCCTGTAGGTTAAACCGTTCCTTTGCAGTATCCGTTTTCATGTTTAGGTTTCACTCTGTATTCTCCTATATGGATACATGTAGTTGGAACGCGAAATCAAACACGGTTTGTGCTAGCTCTTTGAAACTTGGCACAATAATGTAGTTCCAAGTTCTATCGCTATGGTTTGTGTCCTATTGAAGGAGCCCCAAGCAGAGACTGACGAGAATCACTTTCATTGAAAGGGGTTGCCAAGCTTCCAAAAAAACTACGAGTTTCCTGAAATCTCAGCAAATATTTTTTCACCCAATCTTGATGATACTTGCAGGTCATGATCAGTACACCAATCCCACTTGGATCACCAAATATCGTTCTTCTAGGTTAAACCGTTCCTTTGCAGTAACCGTTTTCATGTTTCGGTTTCACTCTGTTTTCTCCTAATAATGGATACATGTAGTTGGAAATCTAAATCAAACTCGGTTTGTGCTAGCTCTTTGAAACTTGGCACAATAATGTAGTTCCAAGTTCTATCGCTATGGTTTGTGTCCTATTGAAGTAGCCCCAAGCAGAGACTGACGAGAATCACTTTCATTGAAAGGGGTTGCGAAGCTTCCAAAAAACTGCGAGTTTCAGGATATCTCAGCAAACATTTTTTCACCCAATGTTGATGATACTTCCATTTAATGATCAGGACACCAATCCCCCTTGGCTCACCAAATTTCGTTCTTCTAGCTTAACCGTTCCTTTGCAGTAACCGTTTTCATGTTTAGGTTTCACTCTGTTTTCTCCTATATGGATACATGTAGTTGGAACTCTAAATCAAACACGGTTTGTGCTAGCTCTTTGAAACTTGGTACAATAATGTAGTTCCAAGTTCTATCGCTATGGTTTGTGTCCTATTGAAGGAGCCCCAAGCAGAGACTGACGAGAATCACTTTCATTGAAAGGGGTTGCCAAGCTTCCAAAAAAACTACGAGTTTCCTGAATCTCAGCAAATATTTTTCACCCAATCTTGATGATACTTGCAGGTCATGATCAGTACACCAATCCCACTTGGATCACCAAATATCGTTCTTCTAGGTTAAACCGTTCCTTTGCAGTAACCGTTTTCATGTTTCGGTTTCACTCTGTTTTCTCCTATATGGATACATGTAGTTGGAAATCTAAATCAAACTCGGTTTGTGCTAGCTCTTTGAAACTTGGCACAATAATGTAGTTCCAAGTTCTATCGCTATGGTTGTGTCCTATTGAAGTAGCCCCAAGCAGAGACTGACGAGAATCACTTTCATTGAAAGGGGGTTGCGAAGCTTCCAAAAAACTGCGAGTTTCAGGATATCTCAGCAAACATTTTTTCACCCAATGTTGATGATACTTCCATTTAATGATCAGGACACCAATCCCCCTTGGCTCACCAAATTTCGTTCTTCTAGCTTAACCGTTCCTTTGCAGTAACCGTTTTCATGTTTAGGTTTCACTCTGTTTTCTCCTATATGGATACATGTAGTTGGAACTCTAAATCAAACACGGTTTGTGCTAGCTCTTTGAAACTTGGCACAATAATGTAGTTCCAAGTTCTATCGCTATGGTTTGTGTCCTATTGAAGGAGCCCCAAGCAGAGACTGACGAGAATCACTTTCATTGAAAGGGGTTGCCAAGCTTCCAAAAAAACTACGAGTTTCCTGAAATCTCAGCAAATATTTTTTCACCCAATCTTGATGATACTTGCAGGTCATGATCAGTAAACCAATCCCACTTGGATCACCAAATTTCGTTCTTCTAGGTTAAAACCGTTCCTTTGCAGTAACCGTTTTCATGTTTAGGTTTCACTCTGTTTTCTCCTATATGGATAAATGTAGTTGGAACTCTAAATGAAACACGGTTTGTGCTAGCTCCTTGAAACTTGGCACAATAATGTAGTTCCAAGTTCTTTCACGATGGTTTCTGTCCTATTGAAGTAGCCCCAAGCAGAGACTGACGAGAATCACTTTCCTTGAAAGTGATTGCCAAGCTTCCAAAAAGTACGAGTTTCCTTAAATCTCAGCAAACATTTTTTCACCCAATCTTGATGATACTTGTAGGTAGTGATCACTACACGAATCACACTTGGCTCACCAAATTCGTTCTTCTAGGTTAAACCGTTCCTTTGCAGTAACCATTTTCATGTTTAGGTTTCACTCTGTTTTCTCCTATATGGATACATGTAGTTGGAACTCTAAATCAAACACGTGTTTGTGCTAGCTCTTTGAAACTTGGCACAATAATGTAGTTCCAAGTTCTATCGCTATGGTTTGTGTCCTACTGATGTAGCCCCAAGCGGAGACTGACGAGAATCACTTTCATTGAAAGGGGTTGCCAAGCTTCCAAAAAACTACGAGTTTCCGGAAATCTCAGCAAACATTTTTTCACCCAATCTTGATGAAACTTCCATTTAATGATCTGCCCACCAATCCCACTTGGCTCACCAAATTTCCTTCTTCTAGGTTAAACCGTTCCTTTGCAGTATCCGTTTTCATGTTTAGGTTTCACTCTGTTTTCTCCTTTATGGATACATGTAGTTGGAACTCTAAATCAAACACGGTTTGTGCTAGCTCTTTGAAACATGGCACAATAATGTAGTTCCAAGTTCTATCGCTATGCTTTGTGTCCTATTGAAGTAGCCCCAAGCAGAGACTGACGAGAATCACTTTCATTGAAAGGGGTTGCCAAGCTTCCAAAAAACTGCGAGTTTCAGGATATCTCAGCAAACATTTTTTCACACAATCTTGATGAAACTTCCATTTAATGATCAGCCCACCAATCCCACTTGGCTCACCAAATTTCGTTCTTCTAGGTTAAACCGTTCCTTTGCAGTAACCGTTTTCATGTTTTAGGTTTCACTCTGTTTTCTCCTATATGGATACATGTAGTTGGAACTCTAAATGAAACTCGGTTTGTGCTAGCTCTTTGATACTTGGCACAATAATGTAGTTCCAAGTTCTATCGCTATGATTTGTGTCCTATTGAAGGAGCCCCAAGCAGAGACTGACGAGAATCACTTTCATTGAAAGGGGTTGCCAAGCTTCCAGGAAACTACGAGTTTCCTGAAATACAAGCAAACATTTTTTCACCCAATCTTGATGATACTTCCATTTAATAATCAGCCCACCAATCCCACTTGACTCACCAAATTTCGTTCTTCTAGGTTAAACCGTTCCTTTGCAGTAACCGTTTTCATGTTTAGGTTTCACTCTGTTTTCTCCTATATGGATACATGTAGTTGGAACTCTAAATGAAACACGGTTTGTGCTAGCTCTGTGAAACTTGGCACAATAATGTAGTTCCAAGTTCTATCGCTATGGTTTGTGTCCTTCTGTTGTAGCCCCATGCAGAGACTGACGAGAATCACTTTCATTGAAAGGGGTTGCCAAGCTTCCAAAAAACTACGAGTTTCCTGAAATATAAGCAAACATTTTTTCACCCAATCTTGATGATACTTCCATTTAATAATCAGCGCACCAATCCCACTTGACTCACCAAATTTCGTTCTTCTAGGTTAAACCGTTCCTTTGCAGTAACCGTTTTCATGTTTAGGTTTCACTCTGTTTTCTCCTATATGGATACATGTAGTTGGAACTCTAAATGAAACACGGTTTGTGCTAGCTCTTTGATACTTTGGCACAATAATGTAGTTCCAAGTTCTATCGCTATGGTTTGTGTCCTATTGAAGTAGCCCCAAGCAGAGACTGAGGAGAATCACTTTCATTGAAAGGGGTTGCCAAGCTTCCAAAAAACTACGAATTTCCTGAAATCTCAGCAAACATTTTTTCACCCAATCTTGATGATAGTTGCAGGTCATGATGAGTACACCAATCTCACTTGGATCACCAATTTCGTTCTTCTAGGTTAAACCGTACCTTTGCAGTAACCGTTTTCATGTTTAGGTTTCACTCTGTTTTCTCCTATATGGATACATGTAGTTGGAACTCTAAATCAAACACGGTTTGTGCTAGCTCTTTGAAACTTGGCACAATAATGTAGTTCCAAGTTCTTTCACTATGGTTTCTGTCCTATTGCAGTAGCCCCAAGCAGAGACTGAAGAGAATTACTTTCCTTGAAAGCGGTTGCCAAGCTTCCAAAAAACTACGAGTTTCCTGAAATCTTAGCAAACATTTTTTCACCCAATCTTGATGATACTTGCAGGTAGTGATCAGTACACGAATCACACTTGGCTCACCAAATTCGTTCTTCTAGGTTAAACCGTTCCTTTGCAGTAACCGTTTTCATGTATAGGTTTCACTCTGTTTTCTCCTATATGGATACATGTAGTTGGAACTCTAAATCAAACACGGTTTGTGCTAGCTCTTTGAAACTTGGCAGAATAATGTAGTTCCAAGTTCTTTCACTATGGTTTCTGTCCTATTGAAGTAGCCCCAAGCAGAGACTGATGAGAATTACTTTCCTTGAAAGGGGTTGCCAACTTCCAAAAAGTACGAGTTTCCTGAAATCTCAGCAAATATTTTTTCACCCAATCTTCATGACACTTGCAGGTATTGATCAGTAGACGAATCACACTTGGCTCACCAAATTCGTTCTTCTAGGTTAAACAGTTCCTTTGCAGTAACCGTTTTCATGTTTAGGTTTCACTCTGTTTTCTCCTATATGGATACATGTAGTTGGAACTCTAAATCAAACACGGTTTGTGCTAGCTCTTTGAAACTTGGCACAATAATGTAGTTCCAAGTTCTATCGCTATGGTTTGTGTCCTTCTGATGTAGCCCCATGCAGAGACTGACGAGAATCACTTTCATTGAAAGGGGTTGCCAAGCTTCCAAAAAACTACGAGTTTCCGGAAATCTCAGCAAACATTTTTTCATCCAATCTTGATGAAACTTCCATTTAATGATCAGCCCACCAATCCCACTTGGCTCACCAAATTTCCTTCTTCTAGGTTAAACCGTTCCTTTGCAGTAACCGTTTTCATGTTTCGGTTTCACTCTGTTTTCTCCTATATGGATACATGTAGTTGGAAATCTAAATCAAACTCGGTTTGTGCTAGCTCTTTGAAACTTGGCACAATAATGTAGTTCCAAGTTCTATCGCTATGGTTTGTGTCCTATTGAAGAAGCCCCAAACAGAGACTGACAAGAATCACTTTCATTGGAAGGGGTTGCCAAGCTTCCAAAAAGTTCGAGTTTCCGGAATTCTCAGCAAACATTTTTTCACCCAATCTTGATGATACTTTCATTTAATGATCAGCACACCAATCCCACTTGGGTCACCAAATTTCGTTCCTGTAGGTTAAACCGTTCCTTTGCAGTATCCGTTTTCATGTTTAGGTTTCACTCTGTATTCTCCTATATGGATACATGTAGTTGGAACGCGAAATCAAACACGGTTTGTGCTAGCTCTTTGAAACTTGGCACAATAATGTAGTTCCAAGTTCTATCGCTATGGTTTGTGTCCTATTGAAGTAGCCCCAAGCAGAGACTGACGAGAATCACTTTCATTGAAAGGGGTTGCCAAGCTTCCAAAAAAACTACGAGTTTCCTGAAATCTCAGCAAATATTTTTTCACCCAATCTTGATGATACTTGCAGGTCATGATCAGTACACCAATCCCACTTGGATCACCAAATATCGTTCTTCTAGGTTAAACCGTTCCTTTGCAGTAACCGTTTTCATGTTTCGGTTTCACTCTGTTTTCTCCTATATGGATACATGTAGTTGGAAATCTAAATCAAACTCGGTTTGTGCTAGCTCTTTGAAACTTGGCACAATAATGTAGTTCCAAGTTCTATCGCTATGGTTTGTGTCCTATTGAAGTAGCCCCAAGCAGAGACTGACGAGAATCACTTTCATTGAAAGGGGTTGCGAAGCTTCCAAAAAACTGCGAGTTTCAGGATATCTCAGCAAACATTTTTTCACCCAATGTTGATGATACTTCCATTTAATGATCAGGACACCAATCCCCCTTGGCTCACCAAATTTCGTTCTTCTAGCTTAACCGTTCCTTTGCAGTAACCGTTTTCATGTTTAGGTTTCACTCTGTTTTCTCCTATATGGATACATGTAGTTGGAACTCTAAATCAAACACGGTTTGTGCTAGCTCTTTGAAACTTGGCACAATAATGTAGTTCCAAGTTCTATCGCTATGGTTTGTGTCCTATTGAAGGAGCCCCAAGCAGAGACTGACGAGAGTCACTTTCATTGAAAGGGGTTGCCAAGCTTCCAAAAAAACTACGAGTTTCCTGAAATCTCAGCAAATATTTTTTCACCCAATCTTGATGATACTTGCAGGTCATGATCAGTAAACCAATCCCACTTGGATCACCAAATTTCGTTCTTCTAGGTTAAACCGTTCCTTTGCAGTAACCGTTTTCATGTTTAGGTTTCACTCTGTTTTCTCCTATATGGATAAATGTAGTTGGAACTCTAAATGAAACACGGTTTGTGCTAGCTCCTTGAAACTTGGCACAATAATGTAGTTCCAAGTTCTTTCACGATGGTTTCTGTCCTATTGAAGTAGCCCCAAGCAGAGACTGACGAGAATCACTTTCCTTGAAAGTGATTGCCAAGCTTCCAAAAAGTACGAGTTTCCTTAAATCTCAGCAAACATTTTTTCACCCAATCTTGATGATACTTGTAGGTAGTGATCACTACACGAATCACACTTGGCTCACCAAATTCGTTCTTCTAGGTTAAACCGTTCCTTTGCAGTAACCATTTTCATGTTTAGGTTTCACTCTGTTTTCTCCTATATGGATACATGTAGTTGGAACTCTAAATCAAACACGGTTTGTGCTAGCTCTTTGAAACTTGGCACAATAATGTAGTTCCAAGTTCTATCGCTATGGTTTGTGTCCTACTGATGTAGCCCCAAGCGGAGACTGACGAGAATCACTTTCATTGAAAGGGGTTGCCAAGCATCCAAAAAACTACGAGTTTCCGGAAATCTCAGCAAACATTTTTTCACCCAATCTTGATGAAACTTCCATTTAATGATCAGCCCACCAATCCCACTTGGCTCACCAAATTTCCTTCTTCTAGGTTAAACCGTTCCTTTGCAGTATCCGTTTTCATGTTTAGGTTTCACTCTGTTTTCTCCTTTATGGATACATGTAGTTGGAACTCTAAATCAAACACGGTTTGTGCTAGCTCTTTGAAACATGGCACAATAATGTAGTTCCAAGTTCTATCGCTATGCTTTGTGTCCTATTGAAGTAGCCCCAAGCAGAGACTGACGAGAATCACTTTCATTGAAAGGGGTTGCCAAGCTTCCAAAAAACTGCGAGTTTCAGGATATCTCAGCAAACATTTTTTCACACAATCTTGATGAAACTTCCATTTAATGATCAGCCCACCAATCGAACTTGGCTCACCAAATTTCGTTCTTCTAGGTTAAACCGTTCCTTTGCAGTAACCGTTTTCATGTTTAGGTTTCACTCTGTTTTCTCCTATATGGATACATGTTGTTGGAACTCTAAATCAAACACGGTTTGTGCTAGCTCTTTCAAACTTGGCACAATAATGTAGTTCCAAGTTCTATCACTATGGTTTGTGTCCTATTGAAGGAGCCCCAAGTAGAGACTGATGAGAATCACTTTCCTTGAAAGGGGTTGCCAAGCTTCCAAAAAGTACGAGTTTCCTGAAATCTCAGCAAACATTTCTTCACCCAATCTTGATGATACTTGCAGGTAGTGATCAGTACATGAATCCCACATGGCTCACCAAACTTCGTTCTTCTAGGTTAAACCGTTCCTTTGCAGTAACCGTTTTAAGTTTAGGTTTCACTCTGTTTTCTCCTATATGGATACATGTAGTTGGAACTCTAAATCAAACACGGTTTGTGCTAGCTCGTTGAAACTTGGCACAATATTGTAGTTCCAAATTCTATCGCTATGGATTGTGTCCTACTGATGTAGCCCCAAGCAGAGACTGACGAGAATCACTTTCATGAAAGGGGTTGCCAAGCTTCCAAAAAACTACGAGTTTCCTGAAATCTCAGCAAACATTTTTTCACCCAATCTTGATGAAACTTCCATTTAATGGTCAGCCCACCAATCCCACTTGGCTCACCAAATTTCGTTCTTCTAGGTTAAACCGTTCCTTTGCAGTAACCGTTTTCATGTTTACGTTTCACTCTGTTTTCTTCTATATGGATACATGTATTTGGAACTCTAAATCAAACTCGGTTTGTGCAAGCTCTTTGAAACTTGGCACAATAATGTAATTCCAAGTTCTATCGCTATGGTTTGTGTCCTATTGAAGTAGCCCCAGGCAGAGACTGACGAGAATCACTTTCATTGAAAGGGGATGCCAAGCTTCCAAAAAACTGCGAGTTTCCGGAAATCTCAGCAAACATTTTTTCACCCAATCTTGATGATACTTTTAGGTAGTAATCAGTACACGAATCACACTTGGCTCACCAAATTTCGTTCTTCTAGGTAAAACCGTTGCTTTGCAGTAACCGTTTTCATGTTTAGGTTTCACTCTGTTTTCTTCTATATGGATACATGTAGTTGGAACTCTAAATCAAACACGGTTTGTGCTAGCTCTTTGAAACTTGGCACAATAATGTAGTTCCAAATTCTATCGCTATGCTTTGTGTCCTATTGAAGGAGCCCCAAGCAGAGACTGACGAGAATCACTTTCATTGAAAGGAGTTGCCAAGCTTCCAAAAAGTACGAGTTTCCGGAAATCTCAGCAAACATTTTTTCACCCAATCTTGATGATACTTCCATTTAATGATCAGCCCACCAATCCCACTTGGCTCACCAAATTTCGTTCTTCTAGGTTAAACCGTTCCTTTGCAGTAACCGTTTTCATGTTTAGGTTTCACTCTGGTTTCTCCTATATGGATACATGTAGTTGGAAATCTAAATCAAACTCGGTTTGTGCAAGCTCTTTGAAACTTGGCACAATAATGTAGTTCCAAGTTCTATCGCTATGGTTTGTGTCCTATTGAAGTAGCCCCAAGTAGAGACTGACGAGAATCACTTTCATTGAACGGGGTTGCCAAGCTTCCAAAAAACTGCGAGTTTCCGGATATCTCAGAAAACATTTTTTCACCCAATGTTGATGATACTTCCATTTAATGATCAGCCCACCAATCCCACTTGGCTCACCAAATTTCGTTCTTCTAGGTTAAACCGTTCCTTTGCAGTAACCGTTTTCATGTTTAGGTTTCACTCTGTTTTCTCCTATATGGATACATGTAGTTGGAACTCTAAATGAAACTCGGTTTGTGCTAGCTCTTTGATACTTGGCACAATAATGTAGTTCCAAGTTCTATCGCTATTGTTTGTGTCCTATTGAAGGAGCCCCAAGCAGAGACTGACGAGAATCACTTTCATTGAAAGGGGTTGCCAAGCTTCCAAGAAACTACGAGTTTCCTGAAATCTCAGCAAACATTTTTTCACCCAATCTTGATGATACTTGCAGGTCATGATCAGTACACCAATCTCACTTGGAACACCAAATTTCGTTCTTCTAGGTTAAACCGTACCTTTGCAGTAACCGTTTTCATGTTTAGGTTTCACTCTGTTTTCTCCTATATGGATACATGTAGTTGCAACTCTAAATCAAACACGGTTTGTGCTAGCTCTTTGAAACTTGGCACAATAATGTAGTTCCAAGTTCTTTCACTATGGTTTCTGTCCGATTGAAGTAGCCCCAAGCAGAGACTGATGAGAATTACTTTCCTTGAAAGGGGTTGCCAAGCTTCAAAAAAGTACGAGTTTCCTGAAATCTCAGCAAACATTTTTTCACCCAATCTTCATGACACTTGCAGGTAGTGATCAGTACACGAATCACACTTGGCTCACCAAATTCGTTCTTCTAGGTTAAACCGTTCCTTTGCAGTAACCGTTTTCATGTTTAGGTTTCACTCTGTTTTCTCCTATATGGATACAGGTAGTTGGAACTCTAAATCAAACACGGTTTGTGCTAGCTCTTTGAAACTTGGCACAATAATGTAGTTCCAAGTTCTATCGCTATGGTTTGTGTCCTTCTGATGTAGCCCCAAGCAGAGACTGACGAGAATCACTTTCATTGAAAGGGGTTGCGAAGCTTCCAAAAAACTGCGAGTTTCAGGATATCTCAGCAAACATTTTTTCACCCAATGTTGATGATACTTCCATTTAATGATCAGCCCACCAATCCCACTTGGCTCACCAAATTTCGTTCTTCTAGCTTAACCGTTCCTTTGCAGTAACCGTTTTCATGTTTAGGTTTCACTCTGTTTTCTCCTATATGGATACATGTAGTTGGAACTCTAAATCAAACACGGTTTGTGCTAGCTCTTTGAAACTTGGCACAATAATGTAGTTCCAAGTTCTATCGCTATGGTTTGTGTCCTATTGAAGGAGCCCCAAGCAGAGACTGACGAGAATCACTTTCATTGAAAGGGGTTGCCAAGCTTCCAAAAAAACTACGAGTTTCCTGAAATCTCAGCAAATATTTTTTCACCCAATCTTGATGATACTTGCAGGTTATGATCAGTACACCAATCCCACTTGGATCACCAAATTTCGTTCTTCTAGGTTAAACCGTTCCTTTGCAGTAACCGTTTTCATGTTTAGGTTTCACTCTGTTTTCTCCTATATGGATAAATGTAGTTGGAACTCTAAATGAAACACGGTTTGTGCTAGCTCCTTGAAACTTGGCACAATAATGTAGTTCCACGTTCTTTCACGATGTTTTCTGTCCTATTGAAGTAGCCCCAAGCAGAGACTGACGAGAATCACTTTCCTTGAAAGTGATTGCCAAGCTTCCAAAAAGTACGAGTTTCCTTAAATCTCAGCAAACATTTTTTCACCCAATCTTGATGATACTTGTAGGTAGTGATCACTACACGAATCACACTTGGCTCACCAAATTCGTTCTTCTAGGTTAAACCGTTCCTTTGCAGTAACCATTTTCATGTTTAGGTTTCACTCTGTTTTCTCCTATATGGATACATGTAGTTGGAACTCTAAATCAAACACGGTTTGTGCTAGCTCTTTGAAACTTGGCACAATAATGTAGTTCCAAGTTCTATCGCTATGGTTTGTGTCCTACTGATGTAGCCCCAAGCGGAGACTGACGAGAATCACTTTCATTGAAAGGGGTTGCCAGGCTTCCAAAAACTACGAGTTTCCGGAAATCTCAGCAAACATTTTTTCACCCAATCTTGATGAAACTTCCATTTAATGATCAGCCCACCAATCCCACTTGGCTCACCAAATTTCCTTCTTCTAGGTTAAACCGTTCCTTTGCAGTATCCGTATTCATGTTTAGGTTTCACTCTGTTTTCTCCTTTATGGATACATGTAGTTGGAACTCTAAATCAAACACGGTTTGTGCTAGCTCTTTGAAACATGGCACAATAATGTAGTTCCAAGTTCTATCGCTATGCTTTGTGTCCTATTGAAGTAGCCCCAAGCAGAGACTGACGAGAATCACTTTCATTGAAAGGGTTCCCAAGCTTCCAAAAAACTGCGAGTTTCAGGATATCTCAGCAAACATTTTTTCACACAATCTTGATGAAACTTCCATTTAATGATCAGCCCACCAATCGAACTTGGCTCACCAAATTTCGTTCTTCTAGGTTAACCGTTCCTTTGCAGTAACCGTTTTCATGTTTAGGTTTCACTCTGTTTTCTCCTATATGGATACATGTTGTTGGATCTCTAAATCAAACATGTTTGTGCTAGCTCTTTCAAACTTGGCACAATAATGTAGTTCCAAGTTCTATCACTATGTTTTGTGTCCTATTGAAGGAGCCCCAAGTAGAGACTGATGAGAATCACTTTCCTTGAAAGGGGTTGCCAAGCTTCCAAAAAGTACGAGTTTCCTGAAATCTCAGCAAACATTTCTTCACACAATCTTGATGATACTTGCAGGTAGTGATCAGTACATGAATCCCACATGGCTCACCAAACTTCGTTCTTCTAGGTTAAACCGTTCCTTTGCAGTAACCGTTTTAAGTTTAGGTTTCACTCTGTTTTCTCCTATATGGATACATGTAGTTGGAACTCTAAATCAAACACGGTTTGTGCTAGCTCGTTGAAACTTGGCACAATATTGTAGTTCCAAATTCTATCGCTATGGATTGTGTCCTACTGATGTAGCCCCAAGCAGAGACTGACGAGAATCACTTTCATGAAAGGGGTTGCCAAGCTTCCAAAAAACTACGAGTTTCCTGAAATCTCAGCAAACATTTTTTCACCCAATCTTGATGAAACTTCCATTTAATGGTCAGCCCACCAATCCCACTTGGCTCACCAAATTTCGTTCTTCTAGGTTAAACCGTTCCTTTGCAGTAACCGTTTTCATGTTTACGTTTCACTCTGTTTTCTTCTATATGGATACATGTATTTGGAACTCTAAATCAAACTCGGTTTGTGCAAGCTCTTTGAAACTTGGCACAATAATGTAATTCCAAGTTCTATCGCTATGGTTTGTGTCCTATTGAAGTAGCCCCAGGCAGAGACTGACGAGAATCACTTTCATTGAAAGGGGATGCCAAGCTTCCAAAAAACTGCGAGTTTCCGGAAATCTCAGCAAACATTTTTTCACCCAATCTTGATGATACTTGTAGGTAGTAATCAGTACACGAATCACACTTGGCTCACCAAATTTCGTTCTTCTAGGTAAAACCGTTGCTTTGCAGTAACCGTTTTTCATGTTTAGGTTTCACTCTGTTTTCTTCTATATGGATACATGTAGTTGGAACTCTAAATCAAACACGGTTTGTGCTAGCTCTTTGAAACTTGGCACAATAATGTAGTTCCAAATTCTATCGCTATGCTTTGTGTCCTATTGAAGGAGCCCCAAGCAGAGACTGACGAGAATCACTTTCATTGAAAGGAGTTGCCAAGCTTCCAAAAAGTACGAGTTTCCGGAAATCTCAGCAAACATTTTTTCACCCAATCTTGATGATACTTCCATTTAATGATCAGCCCACCAATCCCACTTGGCTCACCAAATTTCGTTCCTCTAGGTTAAACCGTTCCTTTGCAGTAACCGTTTTCATGTTTAGGTTTCACTCTGGTTTCTCCTATATGGATACATGTAGTTGGAAATCTAAATCAAACTCGGTTTGTGCAAGCTCTTTGAAACTTGGCACAATAATGTAGTTCCAAGTTCTATCGCTATGGTTTGTGTCCTATTGAAGTAGCCCCAAGTAGACACTGACGAGAATCACTTTCATTGAACGGGGTTGCCAAGCTTCCAAAAAACTGCGAGTTTCCGGATATCTCAGAAAACATTTTTTCACCCAATGTTGATGATACTTCCATTTAATGATCAGCCCACCAATCCCACTTGGCTCACCAAATTTCGTTCTTCTAGGTTAAACCGTTCCTTTGCAGTAACCGTTTTCATGTTTAGGTTTCACTCTGTTTTCTCCTATATGGATACATGTAGTTGGAACTCTAAATGAAACTCGGTTTGTGCTAGCTCTTTGATACTTGGCCCAATAATGTAGTTCCAAGTTCTATCGCTATGATTTGTGTCCTATTGAAGGAGCCCCAAGCAGAGACTGACGAGAATCACTTTCATTGAAAGGGGTTGCCAAGCTTCCAAGAAACTACGAGTTTCCTGAAATCTCAGCAAACATTTTTTCACCCAATCTTGATGATACTTGCAGGTCATGATCAGTACACCAATCTCACTTGGATCACCAAATTTCGTTCTTCTAGGTTAAACCGTACCTTTGCAGTAACCGTTTTCATGTTTAGGTTTCACTCTGTTTTCTCCTATATGGATACATGTAGTTGGAACTCTAAATCAAACACGGTTTGTGCTAGCTCTTTGAAACTTGGCACAATAATGTAGTTCCAAGTTCTTTCACTATGGTTTCTGTCCTATTGAAGTAGCCCCAAGCAGAGACTGATGAGAATTACTTTCCTTGAAAGGGGTTGCCAAGCTTCAAAAAAGTACGAGTTTCCTGAAATCTCAGCAAACATTTTTTCACCCAATCTTGATGACACTTGCCGGTATTGATCAGTACACGAATCCCACATGGCTCACCAAATTTAGTTCTTCTAGGTTAAACCGTTTTTTGCAGTAACCGTTTTCATGTATAGGTTTCACTCTGTTTTCTCCTATATGGATACATGTAGTTGGAACTCTATATCAAACACGGTTTGTGCTAGCTCTTTGAAACTTGGCAAAATAATGTAGTTCCAAGTTCTATCGCTATAGTTTGTGTCTTATTGAAGGAGCCCCAAGCAGAGAATGACGAGAATCACGTTCATTGAAAGGGGTTGCCAAGCTTCCAAAAAACTGCGAGTTTCAGGATATTTCAGCAAACATTTTTTCACCCTATGTTGATGATACTTCCATTTAATGATCAGCCCGGGAATCCCACTTGGCTCACCAAATTTCGTTCTTCTAGGTAAACCGTTCCTTTGCAGTAACCGTTTTCATGTTTAGGTTTCACTCTGTTTTCTCCTATATGGATACATGTAGTTGGAAATCTAAATCAAACTCGGTTTGTGCAAGCTCTTTGAAACTTGGCACAGTAATGTAGTTCCAAGTTCTATCTCTATGGTTTCTGTCCTATTGAAGTAGCCCCAAGCAGAGACTGACGAGAATCACTTTCATTGAAAGGGGTTGCCAAGCTTCCAAAAAACTGCGAGTTTCAGGATATTTCAGCAAACATTTTTTCACCCAATGTTGATGATACTTCCATTTAATGATCAGCCCACCAATCCCACTTGGCTCACCAAATTTCGTTCTTCTAGGTTAAACCGTTCCTTTGCAGTAACCGTTTTCATGTTTACGTTTCACTCTGTTTTCTCCTATATGGATACATGTAGTTGGAACTCTAAATCAAACAGGGTTTGTGCTAACTCTGTGAAACTTGGCACAATAATGTAGTTCCAAGTTCTATCGCTATGGTTTGTGTCCTTCTGATGTAGCCCCAAGCAGAGACTGACGAGAATCACTTTCATTGAAAGGGGTTGCCAAGCTTCCAAAAAACTACGAGTTTCCTGAAATATAAGCAAACATTTTTTCACCCAATCTTGATGATACTTCCATTTAATAATCAGCCCACCAATCCCACTTGGCTCACCAAATTTCGTTCTTCTAGGTTAAACCGTTCCTTTGCAGTAACCGTTTTCATGTTTAGGTTTCACTCTGTTTTCTCCTATATGGATACATGTAGTTGGAACTCTAAATCAAACACGGTTTGTGCTAGCTCTTTGAAACGTGGCACAATAATGTAGTTCCAAGTTCTAATGCTATGGTTTGTGTCCTATTGAAGGAGCCCCAAGCAGAGACTGACGAGAATCACTTTCATTGAAAGGGGTTGCCAAGCTTCCAAAAAACTACGAATTTCCTGAAATCTCAGCAAACTTTTTTTCACCCAATCTTGATGATAGTTGCAGGTCATGATCAGTACACCAATCTCACTTGGATCACCAAATTTCGTTCTTCTAGGTTAAACCGTACCTTTGCAGTAACCGTTTTCATGTTTAGGTTTCACTCTGTTTTCTCCTATATGGATACATGTAGTTGGAACTCTAAATCAAACACGGTTTTTGCTAGCTCTTTGAAACTTGGCACAATAATGTAGTTCCAAGTTCTTTCACTATGGTTTCTGTCCTATTGCTATAGCCCCAAGCAGAGACTGAAGAGAATTACTTTCCTTGAAAGCGGTTGCCAAGCTTCCAAAAAACTACGAGTTTCCTGAAATCTCAGCAAACATTTTTTCACCCAATCTTGATGATACTTGCAGGTAGTGATCAGTACACGAATCACACTTGGCTCACCAAATTCGTTCTTCTAAGTTAAACCGTTCGATTGTAGTAACCGTTTTCATGTATAGGTTTCACTCTGTTTTCTCCTATATGGATACATGTAGTTGGAACTCTAAATCAAACACGGTTTGTGCTAGCTCTTTGAAACTTGGCACAATAATGTAGTTCCAAGTTCTTTCACTATGGTTTCTGTCCTATTGAAGTAGCCCCAAGCAGAAACTGATGAGAATTACTTTCCTTGAAAGGGGTTGCCAACTTCCAAAAATTACGAGTTTCCTGAAATCTCAGCAAATATTTTTTCACCCAATCTTCATGACACTTGCAGGTAGTGATCAGTAGACGAATCCCACTTGGCTCACCAAATTCGTTCTTCTAGGTTAAACAGTTCCTTTGCAGTAACCGTTTTCATGTTTAGGTTTCACTCTGTTTTCTCCTATATGGATACATGTAGTTGGAACTCTAAATCAAACACGGTTTGTCCTAGCTCTTTGAAACTTGGCACAATAATGTAGTTCCAAGTTCTATCGCTATGGTTTGTGTCCTTCTGTTGTACCCCAAGCAGAGACTGACGAGAATCACTTTCATTGAAAGGGGTTGCCAAGCTTCCCAAAAACTACGAGTTTCCGGAAATCTCAGCAAACATTTTTTCACCCAATCTTGATGAAACTTCCATTTAATGATCAGCCCACCAATCCCACTTGGCTCACCAAATTTCGTTCTTCTAGGTTAAACCGTTCCTTTGCAGTAACCGTTTTCATGTATAGGTTTCACTCTGTTTTCTCCTATATGGATACATATAGTTGGAACTCTAAATCAAACACGGTTTGTGCTAGCTCTTTGAAACTTGGCACAATAATGTAGTTCCAAGTTCTATCGCTATGCTTTGTGTCCTATTGAAGTAGCCCCAAGCAGAGACTGATTAGAATCACTTTCATTGAAAGGGGTTGCCAAGCTTCCAAAAAACTAAGAGTTTCCTGAAATCTCAGCAAACATTTTTTCACCCAAACTTGATGATACTTGCCGGTATTGATCAGTACACAAATCCCACATGGCTCACCAAATTTAGTTCTTCTAGGTTAAACCGTTTTTTGCAGTAACCGTTTTCATGTATAGGTTTCACTCTGTTTTCTCCTATATGGATACATGTAGTTGGAACTCTAAATCAAACACGGTTTGTGCTAGCTCTTTGAAAATTGGCACAATAATGTAGTTCCAAGTTCTATCGCTATGGTTTGTGTCCTATTGAAGGAGCCCCAAGCAGAGAATGACGAGAATCACTTTCATTGAAAGGGGTTGCCAAGATTCCAAAAAACTGCGAGTTTCAGGATATTTCAGCAAACATTTTTTTAACCCAATCTTGATGAAACTTCCATTTAATGATCAGCCCTCCAATCCCACTTGGTTCACCAAATTTCGTTCTTCTAGGTTAAACCGTTCCTTTGCAGTAACTGTTTTCATGTTTAGGTTTCACTCTGTTTTCTCCTATATGGATACATGTAGTTGGAATTCTAAATCAAACTCGGTTTGTGCAAGCTCTTTGAAACTTGGCACAATAATGTAGTTCCAAGTTCTATCGCTATGGTTTCTGTCCTATTGAAGTAGCCCCAAGCAGAGACTGATGAGAATCACTTTCATTGAAAGGGGGTGCCAAGCTTCCAAAAAACTGCGAGTTTCAGGATATTTCAGCAAACATTTTTTCACCCAATCTTGATGAAACTTCCATTTAATGATCAGCCCACCAATCCCACTTGGCTCACCAAATTTCGTTCTTCTAGGTTAAACCGTTCCTTTGCAGTAACCGTTTTCATGTTTACGTTTCACTCTGTTTTCTCCTATATGGATACATGTATTTGGAACTCTAAATCAAACACGGTTTGTGCTAACTCGGTGAAACTTGGCACAATAATGTAGTTCCAAGTTCTATCGCTATGGTTTGTGTCCTTCTGATGTAGCCCCAAGCAGAGACTGACGAGAATCACTTTCATTGAAAGGGGTTGACAAGCTTCCAAAACACTACGAGTTTCCTGAAATTTCAGCAAACATTTTTTCACCCAATCTTGATGATACTTCCATTTAATAATCAGCCCACCAATCCCACTTGGCTCACCAAATTTCGTTCTTCTTGGTTAAACCGTTCCTTTGCAGTAACCGTTTTCATGTTTAGGTTTCACTCTGTTTTCTCCTATATGGATACATGTTGTTGGAACTCTAAATGAAACACGGTTTGTGCAAGCTCTTTGAAACTTGGCACAATAATGTAGTTCCAGGTTCTATCACTATGCTTTGTGTCCTATTGAAGGAGCCCCAAGCAGAGACTGACGAGAATCGCTTTCATTGAAAGGGGTTGCCAAGCTTCCAAAAAAGTACGAGTTTCCTGAAATCTCAGTAAACATTTTTTCACCCAATCTTGATGATACTTGCAGGTAGTGATCAGTACACGAATCCCACATGGCTCACCAAATTTGGTTCTTCTAGGTTAAACCGTTCCTTTGCAGTAACCGTTTTCATGTATAGGTTTCACTCTGTTTTCTCCTATATGGATACATGTAGTTGGAACTCTAAATCAAACACGGTTTGTGCTAGCTCGTTGAAACTTGGCACAATAATGTAGTTCCAAGTTCTATCGCTATGGTTTGTGTCCTACTGATGTAGCCCCAAGCAGCGACTGACGAGAATCACTTTCATTGAAAGGGGTTGCCAGGCTTCCAAAAAACTACGAGTTTCCGGAAATCTCAGCAAACATTTTTTCTCCCAATTTGATGAAACTTCCATTTAATGATCAGCCCACCAATCCCACTTGGCTCACCAAATTTCGTTCTTCTAGGTTAAACCGTTCCTTTGCAGTAACCGTTTTCATGTTTAGGTTTCACTCTGTTTTCTCCTATATGGATACATGTAGTTGGAAATCTAAATCAAACTCGGTTTGTGCTAGCTCTTTGAAACTTGGCACAATAATGTAGTTCCAAGTTCTATCGCTATGGTTTGTGTCCTATTGAAGTAGCCCAAGCAGAGACTGAACGAGAATCATTTTCATTTAAAGGGGTTGCGAAGCTTCCAAAAAACTGCGAGTTTCAGGATATCTCAGCAAACATTTTTTCACCCAATGTTGATGATACTTCCATTTAATGATCAGCTCACCAATCCCACTTGGCTCACCAAATTTCGTTCTTCTAGCTTAACCGTTCCTTTGCAGTAACCGTTATCATGTTTAGGTTTCACTCTGTTTTCTCCTATATGGATACATGTAGTTGGAACTCTAAATCAAACACGGTTTGTGCTAGCTCTTTGAAACTTGGCACAATAATGTAGTTCCAAGTTCTATCGCTATGGTTTGTGTCCTATTGAAGGAGCCCCAAGCAGAGACCTACGAGAATCACTTTCATTGAAAGGGGTTGCCAAGCTTCCAAAAAACTACGAGTTTCCGGAAATCTCAGCAAACATTTTTTCACCCAATCTTGATGAAACTTCCATTTAATGATCAGCCCACCAATCCCACTTGGCTCACCAAATTTCGTTCTTCTAGGTTAAACCGTTCCTTTGCAGAAACCGTTTTCATGTTTAGGTTTCACTCTGTTTTCTCCTTTATGGATACATGTAGTTGGAACTCTAAATCAAACACAGTTTGTGCTAGCTCTTGAAACATGGCACAATAATGTAGTTCCAAGTTCTATCGCTATGCTTTGTGTCCTATTGAAGTAGCCCCAAGCAGAGACTGATGAGAATCACTTTCATTGAAAGGGGTTGCCAAGCTTCCAAAACGTACAAGTTTCCTGAAATCTCAGCAAACATTTTTTCACCCAATCTTGATGATACTTGCAGGTAGTGATCAGTACACGAATCCCACATGGCTCACCAAATTTAGTTCTTCTAGGTTAAACCGTTCCTTTGCAGTAACCGTTTTCATGTATAGGTTTCACTCTGTTTTCTCCTATATGGATACATGTAGTTGGAACTCTAAATCAACCACGGTTTGTGCTAGCTCGTTGAAACGTGGCACAATAATGTAGTTCCAAGTTCTATCGCTATGGTTTGTGTCCTACTGATGTAGCCCCAAGCAGAGACTGACGAGAATCACTTTCATTGAAAGGGGTTGCCAAGCTTCCAAAAAACTACGAGTTTCCGGAAATCTCAGCAAATATTTTTTCACCCAATCTTGATGAAACTTCCATTTAAAGATCAGCCCATCAATCCCACTTGGCTCACAAAATTTCGTTCTTCTAGGTTAAACCGTTCCTTTGCAGTAACCGTATTCATGTTTAGGTTTCACTCTGTTTTCTCCTATATGGATACATGTAGTTGGAACTCTAAATCAAACACGGTTTGTGCTAGCTCTTTGAAACTTGGCACAATAATGTAGTTCCAAGTTCTATCGCTATGGTTTGTGTCCTATTGAAGGAGCCCCAATCAGAGACTGACGAGAATCACTTTCCTTGAAAGGGGTTGCCAAGCTTCCAAAAAGTAGGAGTTTCCGGAAATCTCAGCAAACATTTTTTTACCCAATCTTGATGATACTTCCATTTAATAATCAGCCCACCAATCCCACTTGGCTCACCAAATTTCGTTCTTCTAGGTTAAACCGTTCCTTTGCAGTAACCGTTTTCATGTTTAGGTTTCACTCTGTTTTCTCCTATATGGATACATGTAGTTGGAACACTAAATGAAACTCGGTTTGTGCTAGCTCTTTGATACTTGGCACAATAATGTAGTTCCAAGTTCTATCGCTATGATTTGTGTCCTATTGAAGGAGCCCCAAGCAGAGACTGACGAGAATCACTTTCATTGAAAGGGGTTGCTAAGCTTCCAAAAAACTACGATTTTCCTGAAATCTCAGCAAGCATTTTTTCACCCAATCTTAATGATACTTCCATTTAATGATCAGTACACCAATCTCAATTGGCTCACCAAATTCGTTCATCTAGGTTAAACCGTTCCTTTGCAGTAACCGTTTTCTTATTTAGGTTTCACTCTGTTTTCTCCTATAAGGATACATGTAGTTGGAACTCTAAATCAAAAACGGTTTCTGCTAGCTCTTTGAAACTTGGCACAATAATGTAGTTCCAAGTTCTATCGCTATGGTTTGTGTCCTATTGAAGTAGCCCCAAGCAGAGAATGACGAGAATCACTTTCATTGAAAGGGGTTGCCAAGATTCCAAAAAACTGCGAGTTTCAGGATATTTCAGCAAACATTTTTTTAACCCAATCTTGATGAAACTTCCATTTAATGATCAGCCCTCCAATCCCACTTGGTTCACCAAATTTCGTTCTTCTAGGTTAAACCGTTCCTTTGCAGTAACTGTTTTCATGTTTAGGTTTCACTCTGTTTTCTCCTATATGGATACATGTAGTTGGAATTCTAAATCAAACTCGGTTTGTGCAAGCTCTTTGAAACTTGGCACAATAATGTAGTTCCAAGTTCTATCGCTATGGTTTCTGTCCTATTGAAGTAGCCCCAAGCAGAGACTGATGAGAATCACTTTCATTGAAAGGGGGTGCCAAGCTTCCAAAAAACTGCGAGTTTCAGGATATTTCAGCAAACATTTTTTCACCCAATCTTGATGAAACTTCCATTTAATGATCAGCCCACCAATCCCACTTGGCTCACCAAATTTCGTTTTTCTAGGTTAAACCGTTCCTTTGCAGTAACCGTTTTCATGTTTACGTTTCACTCTGTTTTCTCCTATATGGATACATGTATTTGGAACTCTAAATCAAACACGGTTTGTGCTAACTCGGTGAAACTTGGCACAATAATGTAGTTCCAAGTTCTATCGCTATGGTTTGTGTCCTTCTGATGTAGCCCCAAGCAGAGACTGACGAGAATCACTTTCATTGAAAGGGGTTGACAAGCTTCCAAAAAACTACGAGTTTCCTGAAATTTCAGCAAACATTTTTTCACCCAATCTTGATGATACTTCCATTTAATAATCAGCCCACCAATCCCACTTGGCTCACCAAATTTCGTTCTTCTTGGTTAAACCGTTCCTTTGCAGTAACCGTTTTCATGTTTAGGTTTCACTCTGTTTTCTCCTATATGGATACATGTTGTTGGAACTCTAAATGAAACACGGTTTGTGCAAGCTCTTTGAAACTTGGCACAATAATGTAGTTCCAAGTTCTATCACTATGCTTTGTGTCCTATTGAAGGAGCCCCAAGCAGAGACTGACGAGAATCGCTTTCATTGAAAGGGGTTGCCAAGCTTCCAAAAAAGTACGAGTTTCCTGAAATCTCAGTAAACATTTTTTCACCCAATCTTGATGATACTTGCAGGTAGTGATCAGTACACGAATCCCACATGGCTCACCAAATTTGGTTCTTCTAGGTTAAACCGTTCCTTTGCAGTAACCGTTTTCATGTATTGGTTTCACTCTGTTTTCTCCTATATGGATACATGTAGTTGGAACTCTAAATCAAACACGGTTTGTGCTAGCTCGTTGAAACTTGGCACAATAATGTAGTTCCAAGTTCTATCGCTATGGTTTGTGTCCTACTGATGTAGCCCCAAGCAGCGACTGACGAGAATCACTTTCATTGAAAGGGGTTGCCAAGCTTCCAAAAAACTACGAGTTTCCGGAAATCTCAGCAAACATTTTTTCTCCCAATCTTGATGAAACTTCCATTTAATGATCAGCCCACCAATCCCACTTGGCTCACCAAATTTCGTTCTTCTAGGTTAAACCGTTCCTTTGCAGTAACCGTTTTCATGTTTAGGTTTCACTCTGTTTTCTCCTATATGGATACATGTAGTTGGAAATCTAAATCAAACTCGGTTTCTGCTAGCTCTTTGAAACTTGGCACAATAATGTAGTTCCAAGTTCTATCGCTATGGTTTGTGTCCTATTGAAGTAGCCCCAAGCAGAGACTGACGAGAATCATTTTCATTTAAAGGGGTTGCGAAGCTTCCAAAAAACTGCGAGTTTCAGGATATCTCAGCAAACATTTTTTCACCCAATGTTGATGATACTTCCATTTAATGATCAGCCCACCAATCCCACTTGGCTCACCAAATTTCGTTCTTCTAGCTTAACCGTTCCTTTGCAGTAACCGTTTTCATGTTTAGGTTTCACTCTGTTTTCTCCTATATGGATACATGTAGTTGGAACTCTAAATCAAACACGGTTTGTGCTAGCTCTTTGAAACTTGGCACAATAATGTAGTTCCAAGTTCTATCGCTATGGTTTGTGTCCTATTGAAGGAGCCCCAAGCAGAGACCTACGAGAATCACTTTCATTGAAAGGGGTTGCCAAGCTTCCAAAAAACTACGAGTTTCCGGAAATCTCAGCAAACATTTTTTCACCCAATCTTGATGAAACTTCCATTTAATGATCAGCCCACCAATCCCACTTGGCTCACCAAATTTCGTTCTTCTAGGTTAAACCGTTCCTTTGCAGAAACCGTTTTCATTTTTAGGTTCACTCTGTTTTCTCCTTTATGGATACATGTAGTTGGAACTCTAAATCAAACACAGTTTGTGCTAGCTCTTGAAACATGGCACAATAATGTAGTTCCAAGTTCTATCGCTATGCTTTGTGTCCTATTGAAGTAGCCCCAAGCAGAGACTGATGAGAATCACTTTCATTGAAAGGGGTTGCCAAGCTTCCAAAACGTACAAGTTTCCTGAAATCTCAGCAAACATTTTTTCACCCAATCTTGATGATACTTGCAGGTAGTGATCAGTACACGAATCCCACATGGCTCACCAAATTTAGTTCTTCTAGGTTAAACCGTTCCTTTGCAGTAACCGTTTTCATGTATAGGTTTCACTCTGTTTTCTCCTATATGGATACATGTAGTTGGAACTCTAAATCAACCACGGTTTGTGCTAGCTCGTTGAAACGTGGCACAATAATGTAGTTCCAAGTTCTATCGCTATGGTTTGTGTCCTACTGATGTAGCCCCAACCAGAGACTGACGAGAATCACTTTCATTGAAAGGGGTTGCCAAGCTTCCAAAAAACTACGAGTTTCCGGAAATCTCAGCAAATATTTTTTCACCCAATCTTGATGAAACTTCCATTTAAAGATCAGCCCATCAATCCCACTTGGCTCACCAAATTTCGTTCTTCTAGGTTAAACCGTTCCTTTGCAGTAACCGTATTCATGTTTAGGTTTCACTCTGTTTTCTCCTATATGGATACATGTAGTTGGAACTCTAAATCAAACACGGTTTGTGCTAGCTCTTTGAAACTTGGCACAATAATGTAGTTCCAAGTTCTATCGCTATGGTTTGTGTCCTATTGAAGGAGCCCCAATCAGAGACTGACGAGAATCACTTTCCTTGAAAGGGGTTGCCAAGCTTCCAAAAAGTAGGAGTTTCCGGAAATCTCAGCAAACATTTTTTTACCCAATCTTGATGATACTTCCATTTAATAATCAGCCCACCAATCCCACTTGGCTCACCAAATTTCGTTCTTCTAGGTTAAACCGTTCCTTTGCAGTAACCGTTTTCATGTTTAGGTTTCACTCTGTTTTCTCCTATATGGATACATGTAGTTGGAACTCTAAATGAAACTCGGTTTGTGCTAGCTCTTTGAAACTTGGCACAATAATGTAGTTCCAAGTTCTATCGCTATGATTTGTGTCCTATTGAAGGAGCCCCAAGCAGAGACTGACGAGAATCACTTTCATTGAAAGGGGTTGCTAAGCTTCCAAAAAACTACGATTTTCCTGAAATCTCAGCAAGCATTTTTTCACCCAATCTTAATGATACTTCCATTTAATGATCAGTACACCAATCTCAATTGGCTCACCAAATTCGTTCATCTAGGTTAAACCGTTCCTTTGCAGTAACCGTTTTCTTATTTAGGTTTCACTCTGTTTTCTCCTATAAGGATACATGTAGTTGGAACTCTAAATCAAAAACGGTTTCTGCTAGCTCTTTGAAACTTGGCACAATAATGTAGTTCCAAGTTCTATCGCTATGGTTTGTGTCCTATTGAAGTAGCCCAAGCAGAGAATGACGAGAATCACTTTCATTGAAAGGGGTTGCCAAGATTCCAAAAAACTGCGAGTTTCAGGATATTTCAGCAAACATTTTTTTAACCCAATCTTGATGAAACTTCCATTTAATGATCAGCCCTCCAATCCCACTTGGTTCACCAAATTTCGTTCTTCTAGGTTAAACCGTTCCTTTGCAGTAACTGTTTTCATGTTTAGGTTTCACTCTGTTTTCTCCTATATGGATACATGTAGTTGGAATTCTAAATCAAACTCGGTTTGTGCAAGCTCTTTGAAACTTGGCACAATAATGTAGTTCCAAGTTCTATCGCTATGGTTTCTGTCCTATTGAAGTAGCCCCAAGCAGAGACTGATGAGAATCACTTTCATTGAAAGGGGGTGCCAAGCTTCCAAAAACTGCGTGTTTCAGGATATTTCAGCAAACATTTTTTCACCCAATCTTGATGAAACTTCCATTTAATGATCAGCCCACCAATCCCACTTGGCTCACCAAATTTCGTTCTTCTAGGTTAAACCGTTCCTTTGCAGTAACCGTTTTCATGTTTACGTTTCACTCTGTTTTCTCCTATATGGATACATGTATTTGGAACTCTAAATCAAACACGGTTTGTGCTAACTCGGTGAAACTTGGCACAATAATGTAGTTCCAAGTTCTATCGCTATGGTTTGTGTCCTTCTGATGTAGCCCCAAGCAGAGACTGACGAGAATCACTTTCATTGAAAGGGGTTGACAAGCTTCCAAAACACTACGAGTTTCCTGAAATTTCAGCAAACATTTTTTCACCCAATCTTGATGATACTTCCATTTAATAATCAGCCCACCAATCCCACTTGGCTCACCAAATTTCGTTCTTCTTGGTTAAACCGTTCCTTTGCAGTAACCGTTTTCATGTTTAGGTTTCACTCTGTTTTCTCCTATATGGATACATGTTGTTGGAACTCTAAATGAAACACGGTTTGTGCAAGCTCTTTGAAACTTGGCACAATAATGTAGTTCCAAGTTCTATCACTATGCTTTGTGTCCTATTGAAGGAGCCCCAAGCAGAGACTGACGAGAATCGCTTTCATTGAAAGGGGTTGCCAAGCTTCCAAAAAAGTACGAGTTTCCTGAAATCTCAGTAAACATTTTTTCACCCAATCTTGATGATACTTGCAGGTAGTGATCAGTACACGAATCCCACATGGCTCACCAAATTTGGTTCTTCTAGGTTAAACCGTTCCTTTGCAGTAACCGTTTTCATGTATAGGTTTCACTCTGTTTTCTCCTATATGGATACATGTAGTTGGAACTCTAAATCAAACACGGTTTGTGCTAGCTCGTTGAAACTTGGCACAATAATGTAGTTCCAAGTTCTATCGCTATGGTTTGTGTCCTACTGATGTAGCCCCAAGCAGCGACTGACGAGAATCACTTTCATTGAAAGGGGTTGCCAAGCTTCCAAAAAACTACGAGTTTCCGGAAATCTCAGCAAACATTTTTTCTCCCAATCTTGATGAAACTTCCATTTAATGATCAGCCCACCAATCCCACTTGGCTCACCAAATTTCGTTCTTCTAGGTTAAACCGTTCCTTTGCAGTAACCGTTTTCATGTTTAGGTTTCACTCTGTTTTCTCCTATATGGATACATGTAGTTGGAAATCTAAATCAAACTCGGTTTCTGCTAGCTCTTTGAAACTTGGCACAATAATGTAGTTCCAAGTTCTATCGCTATGGTTTGTGTCCTATTGAAGTAGCCCCAAGCAGAGACTGACGAGAATCATTTTCATTTAAAGGGGTTGCGAAGCTTCCAAAAAACTGCGAGTTTCAGGATATCTCAGCAAACATTTTTTCACCCAATGTTGATGATACTTCCATTTAATGATCAGCCCACCAATCCCACTTGGCTCACCAAATTTCGTTCTTCTAGCTTAACCGTTCCTTTGCAGTAACCGTTTTCATGTTTAGGTTTCACTCTGTTTTCTCCTATATGGATACATGTAGTTGGAACTCTAAATCAACCACGGTTTGTGCTAGCTCGTTGAAACGTGGCACAATAATGTAGTTCCAAGTTCTATCGCTATGGTTTGTGTCCTACTGATGTAGCCCCAAGCAGAGACTGACGAGAATCACTTTCATTGAAAGGGGTTGCCAAGCTTCCAAAAAACTACGAGTTTCCGGAAATCTCAGCAAATATTTTTTCACCCAATCTTGATGAAACTTCCATTTAAAGATCAGCCCATCAATCCCACTTGGCTCACCAAATTTCGTTCTTCTAGGTTAAACCGTTCCTTTGCAGTAACCGTATTCATGTTTAGGTTTCACTCTGTTTTCTCCTATATGGATACATGTAGTTGGAACTCTAAATCAAACACGGTTTGTGCTAGCTCTTTGAAACTTGGCACAATAATGTAGTTCCAAGTTCTATCGCTATGGTTTGTGTCCTATTGAAGGAGCCCCAATCAGAGACTGACGAGAATCACTTTCCTTGAAAGGGGTTGCCAAGCTTCCAAAAAGTAGGAGTTTCCGGAAATCTCAGCAAACATTTTTTTACCCAATCTTGATGATACTTCCATTTAATAATCAGCCCACCAATCCCACTTGGCTCACCATATTTCGTTCTTCTAGGTTAAACCGTTCCTTTGCAGTAACCGTTTTCATGTTTAGGTTTCACTCTGTTTTCTCCTATATGGATACATGTAGTTGGAACTCTAAATGAAACTCGGTTTGTGCTAGCTCTTTGAAACTTGGCACAATAATGTAGTTCCAAGTTCTATCGCTAT
Organism: Urocitellus parryii; assembly: GCF_045843805.1. Taxonomy (NCBI): domain Eukaryota; kingdom Metazoa; phylum Chordata; class Mammalia; order Rodentia; family Sciuridae; genus Urocitellus; species Urocitellus parryii. Next base: position 41,854 of record NW_027554187.1, read on the forward strand.
GATTTGTGTCCTATTGAAGGAGCCCCAAGCAGAGACTGACGAGAATCACTTTCATTGAAAGGGGTTGCTAAGCTTCCAAAAAACTACGATTTTCCTGAAATCTCAGCAAGCATTTTTTCACCCAATCTTAATGATACTTCCATTTAATGATCAGTACACCAATCTCAATTGGCTCACCAAATTCGTTCATCTAGGTTAAACCGTTCCTTTGCAGTAACCGTTTTCTTATTTAGGTTTCACTCTGTTTTCTCCTATAAGGATACATGTAGTTGGAACTCTAAATCAAAAACGGTTTCTGCTAGCTCTTTGAAACTTGGCACAATAATGTAGTTCCAAGTTCTATCGCTATGGTTTGTGTCCTATTGAAGTAGCCCCAAGCAGAGAATGACGAGAATCACTTTCATTGAAAGGGGTTGCCAAGATTCCAAAAAACTGCGAGTTTCAGGATATTTCAGCAAACATTTTTTTAACCCAATCTTGATGAAACTTCCATTTAATGATCAGCCCTCCAATCCCACTTGGTTCACCAAATTTCGTTCTTCTAGGTTAAACCGTTCCTTTGCAGTAACTGTTTTCATGTTTAGGTTTCACTCTGTTTTCTCCTATATGGATACATGTAGTTGGAATTCTAAATCAAACTCGGTTTGTGCAAGCTCTTTGAAACTTGGCACAATAATGTAGTTCCAAGTTCTATCGCTATGGTTTCTGTCCTATTGAAGTAGCCCCAAGCAGAGACTGATGAGAATCACTTTCATTGAAAGGGGGTGCCAAGCTTCCAAAAAACTGCGTGTTTCAGGATATTTCAGCAAACATTTTTTCACCCAATCTTGATGAAACTTCCATTTAATGATCAGCCCACCAATCCCACTTGGCTCACCAAATTTCGTTCTTCTAGGTTAAACCGTTCCTTTGCAGTAACCGTTTTCATGTTTACGTTTCACTCTGTTTTCTCCTATATGGATACATGTATTTGGAACTCTAAATCAAACACGGTTTGTGCTAACTCGGTGAAACTTGGCACAATAATGTAGTTCCAAGTTCTATCGCTATGGTTTGTGTCCTTCTGATGTAGCCCCAAGCAGAGACTGACGAGAATCACTTTCATTGAAAGGGGTTGACAAGCTTCCAAAACACTACGAGTTTCCTGAAATTTCAGCAAACATTTTTTCACCCAATCTTGATGATACTTCCATTTAATAATCAGCCCACCAATCCCACTTGGCTCACCAAATTTCGTTCTTCTTGGTTAAACCGTTCCTTTGCAGTAACCGTTTTCATGTTTAGGTTTCACTCTGTTTTCTCCTATATGGATACATGTTGTTGGAACTCTAAATGAAACACGGTTTGTGCAAGCTCTTTGAAACTTGGCACAATAATGTAGTTCCAAGTTCTATCACTATGCTTTGTGTCCTATTGAAGGAGCCCCAAGCAGAGACTGACGAGAATCGCTTTCATTGAAAGGGGTTGCCAAGCTTCCAAAAAAGTACGAGTTTCCTGAAATCTCAGTAAACATTTTTTCACCCAATCTTGATGATACTTGCAGGTAGTGATCAGTACACGAATCCCACATGGCTCACCAAATTTGGTTCTTCTAGGTTAAACCGTTCCTTTGCAGTAACCGTTTTCATGTATAGGTTTCACTCTGTTTTCTCCTATATGGATACATGTAGTTGGAACTCTAAATCAAACACGGTTTGTGCTAGCTCGTTGAAACTTGGCACAATAATGTAGTTCCAAGTTCTATCGCTATGGTTTGTGTCCTACTGATGTAGCCCCAAGCAGCGACTGACGAGAATCACTTTCATTGAAAGGGGTTGCCAAGCTTCCAAAAAACTACGAGTTTCCGGAAATCTCAGCAAACATTTTTTCTCCCAATCTTGATGAAACTTCCATTTAAGGATCAGCCCACCAATCCCACTTGGCTCACCAAATTTCGTTCTTCTAGGTTAAACCGTTCCTTTGCAGTAACCGTTTTCATGTTTAGGTTTCACTCTGTTTTCTCCTATATGGATACATGTAGTTGGAAATCTAAATCAAACTCGGTTTCTGCTAGCTCTTTGAAACTTGGCACAATAATGTAGTTCCAAGTTCTATCGCTATGGTTTGTGTCCTATTGAAGTAGCCCCAAGCAGAGACTGACGAGAATCATTTTCATTTAAAGGGGTTGCGAAGCTTCCAAAAAACTGCGAGTTTCAGGATATCTCAGCAAACATTTTTTCACCCAATGTTGATGATACTTCCATTTAATGATCAGCCCACCAATCCCACTTGGCTCACCAAATTTCGTTCTTCTAGCTTAACCGTTCCTTTGCAGTAACCGTTTTCATGTTTAGGTTTCACTCTGTTTTCTCCTATATGGATACATGTAGTTGGAACTCTAAATCAAACACGGTTTGTGCTAGCTCTTTGAAACTTGGCACAATAATGTAGTTCCAAGTTCTATCGCTATGGTTTGTGTCCTATTGAAGGAGCCCCAAGCAGAGACCTACGAGAATCACTTTCATTGAAAGGGGTTGCCAAGCTTCCAAAAAACTACGAGTTTCCGGAAATCTCAGCAAACATTTTTTCACCCAATCTTGATGAAACTTCCATTTAATGATCAGCCCACCAATCCCACTTGGCTCACCAAATTTCGTTCTTCTAGGTTAAACCGTTCCTTTGCAGAAACCGTTTTCATGTTTAGGTTTCACTCTGTTTTCTCCTTTATGGATACATGTAGTTGGAACTCTAAATCAAACACAGTTTGTGCTAGCTCTTGAAACATGGCACAATAATGTAGTTCCAAGTTCTATCGCTATGCTTTGTGTCCTATTGAAGTAGCCCCAAGCAGAGACTGATGAGAATCACTTTCATTGAAAGGGGTTGCCAAGCTTCCAAAACGTACAAGTTTCCTGAAATCTCAGCAAACATTTTTTCACCCAATCTTGATGATACTTGCAGGTAGTGATCAGTACACGAATCCCACATGGCTCACCAAATTTAGTTCTTCTAGGTTAAACCGTTCCTTTGCAGTAACCGTTTTCATGTATAGGTTTCACTCTGTTTTCTCCTATATGGATACATGTAGTTGGAACTCTAAATCAACCACGGTTTGTGCTAGCTCGTTGAAACGTGGCACAATAATGTAGTTCCAAGTTCTATCGCTATGGTTTGTGTCCTACTGATGTAGCCCCAAGCAGAGACTGACGAGAATCACTTTCATTGAAAGGGGTTGCCAAGCTTCCAAAAAACTACGAGTTTCCGGAAATCTCAGCAAATATTTTTTCACCCAATCTTGATGAAACTTCCATTTAAAGATCAGCCCATCAATCCCACTTGGCTCACCAAATTTCGTTCTTCTAGGTTAAACCGTTCCTTTGCAGTAACCGTATTCATGTTTAGGTTTCACTCTGTTTTCTCCTATATGGATACATGTAGTTGGAACTCTAAATCAAACACGGTTTGTGCTAGCTCTTTGAAACTTGGCACAATAATGTAGTTCCAAGTTCTATCGCTATGGTTTGTGTCCTATTGAAGGAGCCCCAATCAGAGACTGACGAGAATCACTTTCCTTGAAAGGGGTTGCCAAGCTTCCAAAAAGTAGGAGTTTCCGGAAATCTCAGCAAACATTTTTTTACCCAATCTTGATGATACTTCCATTTAATAATCAGCCCACCAATCCCACTTGGCTCACCAAATTTCGTTCTTCTAGGTTAAACCGTTCATTTGCAGTAACCGTTTTCATGTTTAGGTTTCACTCTGTTTTCTCCTATAAGGATACATGTAGTTGGAACTCTAAATGAAACTCGGTTTGTGCTAGCTCTTTGATACTTGGCACAATAATGTAGTTCCAAGTTCTATCGCTATGATTTGTGTCCTATTGAAGGAGCCCCAAGCAGAGACTGACGAGAATCACTTTCATTGAAAGGGGTTGCTAAGCTTCCAAAAAACTACGATTTTCCTGAAATCTCAGCAAGCATTTTTTCACCCAATCTTAATGATACTTCCATTTAATGATCAGTACACCAATCTCAATTGGCTCACCAAATTCGTTCATCTAGGTTAAACCGTTCCTTTGCAGTAACCGTTTTCTTATTTAGGTTTCACTCTGTTTTCTCCTATAAGGATACATGTAGTTGGAACTCTAAATCAAAAACGGTTTCTGCTAGCTCTTTGAAACTTGGCACAATAATGTAGTTCCAAGTTCTATCGCTATGGTTTGTGTTCTATTGAAGTAGGCCCAAGCGGAGACTGACGCAAATCACTTTCATTGAAAGGGGAAGCCAAGCTTCCAAAAAACTATTAGTTTCCTGTAATTTCAGCAAACATTTATTCACCCAATCTTGATGATACTTGCAGGTAATGATTAGTACACCAATCACACTTGGCTCACCAAATTTGGTTGTTCTAGGTCAAACCGTTCCTTTGCAGTAACCGTTTTCATGTTTAGGTTTCACTCTGTTTTCTCCTATATGGATACATATAGTTGGAACTCTAAATCAAACACAGTTTGTGCTACCTCTTTGAAACTTGGCACAATAATGTAGTTCGAAGTTCTATCGCTATGGTTTGGGTCCTATTGAAGTAGCCCCAAGCAGAGACTGACAAGAATCACTTTCATTGAAAGGGGTTGCTAAGCTTCCAAAAAACTACGATTTTCCTGAAATCTCAGCAAGCATTTTTTCACCCAATCTTGATGATACTTCCATTTAATGATCAGTACACCAATCCAAATTGGCTCACCAAATTTCGTTCTTCAAGGTTAAACCATTCCTTTGCAGTAACCATTATGATGTTTAGGTTTCACTCTCTTTTCTCCTACATGGATACATGTAGTTGGAACTCTAAATCAAACACGGTTTGTGCTAGCTCTTTGATACTTGGCACAATAATGTAGTTCCCAGTTCTATCACTATGGTTTGTGTCCTATTGAAGAAGCCCCAAGCAGAGACTGACGAGAATCACTGTCATTGAAAGGTGTTGCCAAGCTTCCAAAAACCTACGAGTTTCCTGAAATCTCAGAAAACATTTTTTCACCCAATCCGATGATACTTGCAGGTAATGATCAGTACACCAAACAGATTTGGCTCACTAAATTTCGTTCTTCTAGGTTAAACCGTTCCTTTGCAGTAACCGTTTTCATTTTTAGGTTTCACTCTGTTTTCTCCAATATGGATACATGTAGTTGGAACTCTAAATCAAACACGGTTTGTACTAGCTCTTTGAAAATTGGCACAATAATGTAGTTCCAAGTTCTATCGCAATGGTTTGTGTCCTATTGAAGTAGCCCCAAGCAGAGACTGACGAGAATCACTTTCATTGAAAGGGTTTGTCAAGCTTCCAAAACCTACGAGTTTCCTGAAATCTCAGCAAACATTTTTTTACCCATTCCGATGATACTTGCAGGTAATGATCAGTACACCAAACCCACTTGGCTCAACAAATTTCGTTCTTCTAGGTTAAACCGTTCCTTTGCAGTAACCGATTTCATGTATACGTTTCACTCTGTTTTCTCCTTTATGGATACATGTAGTTGGAACTCTAAATCAAACACGGTTTGTGCTAGCTGTATGAAACGTGGCACAATAATGTAGTTCCAAGTTCTATAGCTATGGTTTGTGTCCTATTGAAGTAGCCCCAAGGAGAGACTGACGAGAATCACTTTCATTGAAAGGGGTTGCCACTTCCAAAAAACTACGAGTTTCCAGAAATCTCAGCAAACATTTTTTTCACCCAATATTGATGATACTTGCAGGTAATGATCAGTACACCAATCCCACTTGGCTCACCAAATTTCGTTCTTCTAGGTTAAACCGTTCCGTTGCAGTAACCGTTTTCATGTTTAGGTTTCACTCTGTTTTCTCCTATATGGATACATGTAGTTGGAACTCTAAATCAAACACGGTTTGTGCTAGCTCTTTGAAACTTGTCACAATAATGCAGTCCCAAGTTCTATCGCTATGGTTTGTGTCCTATTGAAGTAGCCACAAGCTGAGACTGACGAGAATCACTTTCATTGAAATGGGTTGCCAAGCTTCCAAAAAACTACGAGTTTCCTGAAATCTCAGCAAACATTTTTTCACCCAATACTGATGATACTTGTAGGTAATGATCAGTACACCAATCCCAATTGGTTCAGCAAATTTTGTTCTTCTAGGTTAAACCGTTCCTTTGCAGTAACCATTTTCATGTTTAGGTTACAATCTGTTTTCTCCTATATGGATACATGTAGTTGGAACTCTAAATCAAACACGGTTTGGGCTAGCTCTTTGAAACTTGGCACAATAATGTAGTTCCACGTTGTCTCGCTGTGGTTTGTATCCTATTGAAGTAGCCCCAAGCAGAGACTGACGAGTATCCCTTTCATTGAAAGGGGTTGCGAAGCTTCCAAAAAACCACGAGTTTCCGGAAATCTCAGCAAACATTTTTTCACCCAATCTTGATGATACTTGCAGGTAGTGATCAGAAAACGAATCCCACTTGGGTCACCAAATTTCGTTCTTCTAGGTTAAACCGTTCTTTGCAGTAACCGTTTTCATGTTTAGGTTTCGCTCTGTTTTCTCCTATATGGATACATGTAGTTGGAACTCTAAATCAAACAGGGTTCGTGCTAGCACTTTGAAACTTGGCACAATAATGTATTTCCAAGTTCTATCACTATTGTTTGTGTCCTATTGAAGTAGCCCCAAGCTGAGACTGACGAGAATCACTTTAATTGAAAGGGCTTGCCAAGCTTCCAAAAAACTACGAGTTTCCTGAAATCTCAGCAAACATTTTTCACCCAATCTTGATGATACTTGCAGGTAATGATCAGTACACGAATCCCACTTGGCTCACCAAATTTCGTTCTTCTAGGTTAAACCGTTCCTTTGCAGAAACCGTTTTCATGTTTAGGTTTCACTCTCTTTTCTCCTACATGGATACATGTAGTTGGAACTCTAAATCAAACACGGTTTGTGCTAGCTCTTTGAAACTTGGCACAATTATGTAGTTCCAAGTTCTATCGCTATTGTTTGTGTCCTATTGAAGTAGCCCCAAGCAGAGACTGAGGAGAATCACTTTCATTGAAAGGGGTTGCTATGCTTCCAAAAAACTACGAGTTTCCGGAAATCTCAGCAAACATTTTTCACCCAATCTTGATGATACTTGCAGGTCGTGATCAGTACACGAATCCCACTTGGCTCACCAAATTTCGTTCTTCTAGGTTAAACCGTTCCTTTGCAGTAACCGTTTTCATGATTAGGTTTCACTCTGTTTTCTCCTATATGGATACATGTAGTTGGAACTCTAAATCAAACACGGTTGGTGCTAGCTCTTTGAAACTTGGCACAATAATATACTTCCAAGTTCTATCGCTTTGGTTTGTGTCCTATTGAAGTAGCCCCAAGCAGAGACTGATGAGAATCACTTTAATTGAAAGGGGTTGCCAAGCTTAAAAAAAAAACTACGAGTTTCCTGAAATCTCAGCAAATATTTTTTCACCCAATATTGATGACACTTGAAGGTAATGATCAGTACACCAATCCATCTTGGTCACCAAAGTTCGTTCTTCTAGGTTAAACCGTTCCTTTGCAGTAACCGTTTTCATCTTTAGGTTTCACTCTGTTTTCTCCTATATGGATACATGTAGTTGGAACTCTAAATCAAACACGGTTTGTGCTAGCTCTTTGAAACTTGGCACAATAATGTAGTTCCAAGTTCTATCGCTATGGTTTGTGTCCTATTGAAGTAGCCCCAAGCAGAGACTGACGAGAATCACTTTCATTGAAAGGGTTTGCCAGGCTTCCAAAAAACTACGAGTTTCCTGAAATCTCAGCAAACATTTTTTCACCCAATACTGATGATACTTGCAGGTTATGATCTGTACACCAATCCCAATTGGCTCAACAAAATTCGATCATTTGGGTTAAACCGTTCCTTTGTAGGAACCGTTTTCATGTTTAGGTTTCACTCTGTTTTCTCCCATATGGATACATGTAGCTGGAACTCTATATCAAACACCGTTTGTGCTAGCTCTTTGAAACTTGGCACAATAATGTAGTTCCACGTTGTTTCGCTATGGTTTGTGTCCTATTGATGTAGACCCAAGCAGAGTCTGACGAGAATCATTTTCCATGAAAGGGTTTGCCAAGCTTCCAAAAAAAAAAAAGTGTTTCTGGAAATCTCAGCAAACATTTTTTCACCCAATATTGATGACACTTGCAGGTAATGATCAGTACACCAATCCCACTTGGCTCACCAAATTTCGTTCTTCAAGGTTAAACCGTTCCTTTGCAGTAACCGTTTTCATGTTGAGGTTTCACTCTGTTTTCTTCCATATGGATACATGTAGTTGGAACTCTAAATCAAACACGGTTTGTGCTAGCTCGTTGAAACTTGGCACAATAATGTAGTTCCAAGTTCTATCGCTATTGTTTGTGTCCTATTGAAGTAGCCCCAAGCAGAGACTGAGGAGAATCACTTTCATTGAAAGGGGTTGCTAAGCTTCCAAAAAACTACGAGTTTCCGGAAATCTCAGCAAACATTTTTTCACCCAATCTTGATGATACTTGCAGGTCGTGATCAGTACACGAATCCCACTTGGTTCACCAAATTTCGTTTTTCTAGGTTAAACCGTTCCTTTGCAGTAACCGTTTACATGTTTAGGTTTCACTCTGTTTTCTCCTATATGAATACATGTAGTTGGAACTCTAAATCAAACACGGTTTGTGCTAGCTCTTTGAAGCTTGCTACAATAATGTAGTTCCAAGTTCTATCGCTATGGTTTGTGTCCTATTGAAGTAGCCCCAAGCAGAGACTTACGAGAATCACTTTCATTGAAAGGGGTTGCCAAGCTTCCAAAAAACTACGAGTTTCCGGAAATCTCAGCAAACATTTTTTCATCCAATATTGATGATACTTGCAGGTAATGATCTGTACACCAATCCCAATTGGCTCAACAAAATTCGATCATTTGGGTTAAACCGTTCCTTTGTAGGAACCGTTTTCATGTTTAGGTTTCACTCTGTTTTCTCCCATATGGATACATGTAGCTGGAACTCTATATCAAAGACGGTTTGTGCTAGCTCTTTGAAACTTGGCACAATAATGTAGTTTCACGTTGTTTCGCTATGGTTTGTGTCCTATTGATGTAGACCCAAGCAGAGTCTGACGAGAATCATTTCCATGAAAGGGTTTGCCAAGCTTCCAAAAAAAAAAAAAAGTGTTTCTGGAAATCTCAGCAAACATTTTTTCACCCAATATTGATGACACTTGCAGATAATGATCAGTACACCAATCCCACTTGGCTCACCAAATTTCGTTCTTCAAGGTTAAACCGTTCCTTTGCAGTAACCGTTTTCATGTTGAGGTTTCACTCTGTTTTCTTCCATATGGATACATGTAGTTGGAACTCTATATCAAACACGGTTTGTGCTAGCTCTTTGAAACTTGGCACAATAATATAGTTCCAAGTTCTATCGCTATTGTTTGTGTCCTATTGAAGTAGCCCCAAGCAGAGTCTGAGGAGAATCACTTTCATTGAAAGGGGTTGCTAAGCTTCCAAAAAACTACGAGTTTCCGGAAATCTCAGCAAACATTTTTTCACCCAATCTTGATGATACTTGCAGGTCGTGATCAGTACACGAATCCCACTTGGCTCACCAAATTTCGTTCTTCTAGGTTAAACCGTTCCTTTGCAGTAACCGTTTACATGTTTAGGTTTCACTCTGTTTTCTCCTATATGAATACATGTAGTTGGAACTCTAAATCAAACACGGTTTGTGCTAGCTCTTTGAAGCTTGCTACAATAATGTAGTTCCAAGTTCTATCGCTATGGTTTGTGTCCTATTGAAGTAGCCCCAAGCAGAGACTTACAAGAATCACTTTCATTGAAAGGGGTTGCCAAGCTCCAAAAAACTACGAGTTTCCGGAAATCTCAGCAAACATTTTTTCATCCAATATTGATGACACTTGCAGGTATTGATCAGTTCACCAATCCCACTTGGCTCACCAAATTTCGTTCTTCTAGGTTAAACCGTACCTTTGAAGTAACCGTTTACATGTTTAGGTTTCACTCTGTTTTCTCCTATATGGATACATGTAGTTGGAACTCTAAATCAAACACGGTTTATGCTAGCTCTTTGAAACTTGGCACAATAATGAAGTACCACGTTCTATCGCTATGGTTTGTGTCCTATTGAAGTAGCCCCAAGCAGAGACTGAGGAGAATCACTTTCATTGAAAGGGGTTGCCAAGCTTCCAAAAACTATGAGTTTCCTGAAATGTCAGCAAACATTTTTTCACCCAATTCTGATGATACTTGCAGGTAATGATCTCTAAACCAATCCCAATTGTCTCACCAAATTTCGTTCATTAGGTTAAACCGTTCCTTTGAAGTAACCGTTTTCATGTTTAGGTTTCACTCTGTTTTCTCCTATATGGATACAAGTATTTGGAACTCTAAATCAAACATGGTTTGTGCTAGCTGTTTGAATCTTGGCACGATAATGTAGTTCCAAGTTCTATCGCTATGCTTTGTGTCCTATTGAAGTAGCCCCAAGCAGAGACTGACGAGAATTACTTTCATTGAAAGGTGTTGAAAAGCTTCCAAAAAACTACGAGTTTCCGGAAATCTCAGCAAACATTTTTTCACCCAATATTGATGACACTTGCAGGTAATGATCAGTTCACCAATCGCACTTGGCTCACCAATTTTCGTTCTTCTAGGTTAAACCGATCCTTTGCAGAACCGTTTTGATCTTTAGGTTTCATTTTCTTTTCTCCTATATGGATACATGTAGTTTGTACTCTAAATCAAACACGGTTTGTGCTAGCTCTTTGAAACTTGGCACAATAATGTAGTTCCACGTTCTATCGCTATGGTTTGTGTCCTATTGAAGTAGCTCCAAGCAGAGACTGAGGAGAATCACTTTCATTGAAAGGGGTTGCCAAGCTTCCAAAAACTATGAGTTTCCTGAAATCTCAGCAAACATTTTTTCACCCAATTCTGATGATAATTGCAGGTAATGATCTCTACACCAATCCCAATTGGCTCAACAAACTTCGATCTATTGGGTTAAACCGTTCCTTTGTAGGAACCGTTTTCATGTTTAGGTTTCACTCTGTTTTCTCCTATATGGATACATGTAGCTGGAACTCTATATCAAACATGGTTTGTGCTAGCTCTTTGAAACTTGGCACAATAATGTAGTTCCAAGTTCTATCGCTATGGTTTGTGTCCTATTGACGTAGCCCCAAGCAGAGACTGACGAGAATCACTTTCCTTGAAAGGGGTTGCCAAGCTTCCAAAAAAAAAAAGGGTTTCCGGAAATCTCAGCAAACATTTTTTCACCCAATATTGATGACACTTGCAGGTAATGATCAGTACACCAATCCCACTTGGCTCACCAAATTTCGTTCTTCTAGGTTAAACAGTTCCTTTGCAGTAACCGTTTTCATGTTGAGGATTCACTCTGTTTTCTTCCGTATGGATACATGTAGTTGGAACTCTAAATCAAACACGGTTTGTGCTAGCTCTTTGAAACTTGGCACAATAATGTAGTTCCAAGTTCTATCGCTATTGTTTGTGTCCTATTGAAGTAGCCCCAAGCAGAGACTGAGGAGAATCACTTTCATTGAAAGGGGTTCCTAAGCTTCCAAAAAACTACGAGTTTCCGGAAATCTCAGCAAACATTTTTTCACCCAATATTGATGACACTTGCAGGTAATGATCAGTTCACCAATCGCACTTGGCTCACCAAATTTCGTTCTTCTAGGTTAAACCGATCCTTTGCAGAACCGTTTTGATCTTTAGGTTTCATTTTCTTTTCTCCTATATGTATACATGTAGTTGGTACTCTAAATCAAACACGGTTTGTGCTAGCTCTTTGAAACTTGGCACAATAATGTAGTTCCACGTTCTATCGCTATGGTTTGTGTCCTATTGAAGAAGCCTCAAGCATAGCCTGACGAGAATCACTTTCATTGAAAGGGGTTGCCAAGCTTCCAAAAACTATGAGTTTCATGAAATCTCAGCAAACATTTTTTCACCCAATTCTGATGATAATTGCAGGTAATGATCTCTACACCAATCCCAATTGGCTCAACAAACTTCGATCTATTGGGTTAAACCGTTCCTTTGTAGGAACCGTTTTCATGTTTAGGTTTCACTCTGTTTTCTCCTATATGGATACATGTAGCTGGAACTCTATATTAAATATGGTTTGTGCTAGCTCTTTGAAACTTGGCACAATAATGTAGTTCCAAGTTCTATCGCTATGGTTTGTGTCCTATTGAAGTAGCCCCAAGCAGAGACTGACGAGAATCACTTTCTTTTTTTTTTTTAAGCAAATGCTTTCTTATTTTAATCTTTCAATTTGATTTATTGAGTATTCAAAGTCAGTCCCAGCGACCCATCCCAGCAAACCCCAGCCCGTGGAGATAAATATCCTCACTGACTCTTAGCTGCGTTTGGCAATCTATTCATGGATAGTTTTTATTGCACCCCTAAGGAAATAAGAGCACTGTGTATTCTAGGGAAAAAAAAACACTCCTTTCAAACATCCCTTTTTCCATGGCTGTGTGTGTGCCCTGTGAGGCGTTCCTCGGTGGCCACGAACAGAATGGCTTTCTGTAGAGCTGCCGCCCCTGTCTCAGGCGGCCGACTCAGTGTCTGTGTGGGGAATTCCTGTTCCTGGCCCAAACCCACAGGCCTTCGCTCGGAAGGCCATAGCATACACTCTCTTTTTCTTGCTTGGAAAGGATCTGTGCCCTGGAGACTCTTCCATAGAATTCAGAAAGAGCAAAAAAAAAAAAAAAAAAAAAAAAAAAAAAAGAGGTGGAGGTGGAGGGAAACTTTCATGCACATCCCTGATTGGAAAAATTCAATTTGGTCTTTGTAAAGCAGAGTTTTCTCTGGATCTTTCTACTGGGCAGCAGACACAGATTAAAAAAGTTCCCGGCAGCTCCTGGTTTCTTGAGTCTAAGTGAACTGTAGACATTGTCATTCATTCTCTGTGTAGACGGTGGGGAGTACAATTCTCACCATGCTTCACACCTTCTTTTCCTCCCAGGGCCTTATTGAGTGACCAGGGCATTCTCCTGATGTCCCCGATGACGAGCGCTGCTCTGTCTGAGCATTCCAGATTCAAATGAACCCATCCAGGAAACAGTATGGATTCCTGAGTTGTGCACTGGTGTCTCAGTAGGCTTTATGCTACTGTAGGAGGCAGTGGTCTTCAGGCAGAGCTGCATGCTTATATCTGTAACTGCCTCTGCCTCCTCAGATGAGAAAGTTCTGAAATAGGACCGTTAACTCCTTAAGGACTGTGTGTAGTGAATTGCAGGGTGCAATGGTGGGAGAAAGCCATGAGTCCAAAGCAACTTCTGCTTGCAGGTATTTTGGGAACTACCTGAAAGAGGGAGGCACCTAGGGGGTAGGGGAGACCTGTAGTTTCTACATCTTCCCTGGATCATTAGAATCCCCTGGAGAGCTTTGGAAAAATAGAGACTTCCAAGTCCTTCCCAGGAGAGTCTGATTCATAAACATGTAGGGGAAGCACCCTAGGACGTGTGTGTTTCTTTAAGTTTCATGTGCGATTCTGACTTCAGCAAGTTTTAGGAACCATTTATTTTGATGAATTCTGATGTTCTTTGAGGCTCTAAGAAGCAGCTCACTGGGAAGGAAAGACCAGGAAGAGAAATCCTTCCAAATCCAGCCCAGCTCCCATAACTCTTCCTCTGTATTTGATCAAATGCTGGCAGCATCCTCCAGTTAAAACCCTGAGTAGAGGCAGAACTGATATTCTGACGTTTGTAGGCACACTTTCTGCCTGCTGGGCAAGGGAAGCCCAGGGTCAAGGGAAGGAGCCTTCTGTCCAAGATGCCCCTGTAGTGATGCAGCACAAGGAATCCAGAGACCTTCCTACCCATCCAGTAGATAGCCTCTTGGGAGACTTCATCCTGGTGACCTCAAGCACTTACATTTCAACAAGTTCTCCTCTTCAAAGCCTCTTCTCCTTGGAAATAAAAAAACCTCTTTATCAAACTGAAATATTTCCCTAACTTGGGTCACTTTAATACCCTTTGCAGATTGAGACACTGACTCTAAGGAAACGCTATGTCTAACAGACTCCAACATCTCTAACCTGAATATCAGGGGCAGAGCTTCATATTATTGAAATAACTTTTTCCCTTGAGATAATCATCTGAACTATCTACTGATAACATTTTAGTTAAAAGTAAAATGTTTTTATATCAGCAACTGCATGCCCACGCAAAGGTAACAGAGACATGAAAGGTGGCACATGGTGGGCACAGGAGTCTTGAGGTTCATGAGTATGCATTGATTGATCGATCGTGTGGATGACTAGAGATTTAGGACAGCTTGGTTGAATATTTAACTCACTTAATTATTCGATTTATTTATTATCTATATAGCTTATTTTGTTTAGAATAAATGAACTGCATTACAGTGAACCAATAAATCATATTTATTTATTTAGAATAACTGGATCGAATTATCATATTTGTTTGATGCCTTCCTGTTTCTTTCAGAAAATTGGGAATTCACTCTAAGGCTGGGAAAATTTTGAGTCCCTACTTCTCAGAAATGCCATAATCCTTGTTTATAAAACAACAATCCAAACTAAACAATCAATCAAAAAGCAAAACCATAACAGAGTCCCATGCCTGGGTAGGATCTCTTAGCTGTACAGATAGCTTCAGGGTACTTCTACAACTTGAAGGGCAAGGAACAAGTTGCCTTCTTTGTTCAGTCATTCTGTGGCTACAGAGAAGCTGATACTAACATGGCAGAACTTCTGCTCCCTGGGGGATGCTTACATGCACTTTTCCTTGTTCCTGTCTCTAATGCACATAGGCACAATAGGCAATGAACATCAAGTGTACATAAGAAGACTCTCAAAGGTGGAAAGAAGAAGGCAAACTGGCTCAAGACCCTGGGACGTAAGTTCCCTGGTGCTATAGTCTGAATATTTGTGCACACCTCCATTCATAGGTGTGAAGGCAATTGAAGGTAAGTATACTGAGAGGTGATTAGATCTAATACAGAGCCCTCATGACTGGTATCGGCATTCTTATAAAAGAGATCCCAGAGAATTCCCTCCCTTCCCACCAATTAAGAACATAGCTAGGAAGCTGTCTCTCATTAGATGCTGATTTTGCCATCTTACTCTTGGATTTTTGAACCATCAGAACTGTGAGAAATAAATTTTCATTGTATATAAGCCACCCAGTTTGTGGAATTTTCCTATATAATTACCAGAATAAACTAGGGCAATGAATATCAAGAAGTGGGATGCTATTATAACAAATATTCCAAAATATGAAGCAGTTTTGAAATGGGATAATGGGTAGAGACTGGAGGAGTTTTAAGATCCATGCCAGAAAAATCCTACTCTAGACACTGCTTATATCAAAATAATAAGAGGTTAGCACAAACAATTCTACACAAATAAATTTTGCAACTTAGGTGAACTACACCAATTTCTTGAAAAGCACCACAATTCACACATCATGAAATATGTAATCTGAATAGCTCTATAACTCTTAAGGAAATTCAATTAGTAATTGAAAACCTTGCCCAAAGAAAGTGTTCATGCACACATAGTTTCCATGGAGAAAAACCTTCAAATCTTTAAAGAAGAATGAACACAAATTGTAAACTACCTACCTATTCTAGAAGAGCAAAGAGGAAAAAGGGCCTTCCTAATTCAGTCTACTGAAATCAAAACTATAAAAAACAGTACAACTAAAGAAAACAATAGGTATCACTCATAAAAAATTAACTAAAAATCATTTACAAAATATTAGCAAACAGAAATATATAACCTGGTGTATAGGTGAGATTTTTCTTTTTTTTTTATTATTGGTTGTTCAAAACATTACATAGTTCTTGACATATCATATTTCACACTTTGATTCAAGTGGGTTATGAACTCCCATTTTTACCCCGTATACAGATTGCAGAATCACATCAGTTACACTTCCATTGATTTACATATTTGAAAATTGATTGAGGTTCTATGTCATATAAAGAGGCAAAAGAAGAAAAATCACACCATCAAATCAAAAGGTGCAGAGAAATAATCTAATAAGATTTAACAGTGTCTATGCTAAATACTCTCAGAAGAATAGGAAAATATGGAAACTAATAAAGAATCTATACAAATTCTACAGATAACATATACTAGTGGTGAAATACAGTTTGCTTTCCTTTAATTCTTTTTTTTTAAGAGAGAGAGAGAGAGAGAGAGAGAGAGAATATTTTTAATATTTATTTTTTAGTTTTCAGTGGACACAACATCTTTATTTTATTTTTATGTGGTGCTGAGGATCAAACCCAGCACCCTGCGCATGCCAGGCAAGCATGCTACTGCTTGAGCCACATCCCCAGCCCAACTTTCCTTTAATTCTGTGAACAAGTCAAGAATGTCAGTTCTCAATATTGTTCAATAGAGCCCTGGAAAGTCTAATTGCTGAAATAAGGCAAGAGAAGAAAAAAGCCATAAGTATCAGAAAGAAAAACATAAAAATTTCCCTTTTATACAGATGACATAATTATCTACTTTAAAAAATATCAAGGAATTAAAGAAAGCACTCTCAGAACTAAGGAAATTCAATAAGTTTGTAGGATACAAGATCAACATAAAAATTTCAATTGTATTTCTTTACAGTGACCATGTAGACTACAAAATTTAGATATAGCAAACTACAAGCAGAGCATACACTACATATTGAAAGCTACATATTGCTGAGGGAAGAAGTCAAAGAGCTAAACAAAAGGAGAGACATACTATGTTCATGAATTGGAAGACTCAGCATAGTTATATATTATATATTTCAAAGTTATAGACAAGATTATACTGATATATATCCAAAATAAATATAATAGCTAAAATAAAGTATAAGTCTTAATATTCCACCACCACCACCACCAGTGTCACCACCTCCACCACAGCAAAACTTCAAATTATTAGAAAATGGGCAAAAAACATGTATAGTAATTTCGCTAGAAATACATAGCTGGTAAATATGTACATGAAAAGCTGTTCTTTTTTTTTTTTTTTTTTTTTTTTTTTTTTTTTTTTATTGGTCGTTCATAACATTACATAGTTCTTAATACATCATATTACACGGTTTGATTCAAGTGGATTATGAACTCCCGCTTTTACCCCGTATACAAATTGCTGTATCACATCAGTTACCCTTCCATTGATTGACATATTGCCTTTCTAGTGTCTGATGTATTCTGCTGTCTGTCCTATTGTCTACTATCCCCCCTCCCATCCCCTCCCCTCCCCTCCCCTTTTCTCTCTATACCCCTTCTACTGTAAATCATGTCTTCCATTTGTATTCTCTTGACTTACCCCTCCTTACCTCTTATATGACATTTTGTATAACCCTGAGGATCGCCTTCCATTTCCATGCAATTTCCCTTCTCACTCCCTTTCCCTCCCACCTCTCATCCCTGTTTAATGTACATCTTCTTCTCAAGCTCTTCGTCCCTACCCTGTCCTTGTTTACTCCCCTTATATCAAAGGAGTCATTTGGTATTTGTTTTTTAAAGATTGACTAGCTTCACTTAGCATAATCTGCTCTAATGCCATCCATTTCCCTCCAAATTCTATAATTTTGTCATTTTTTAATGCAGAGTAATACTCCATAGTGTATAAATGCCACATTTTTTTTATCCATTCATCTATTGAAGGGCATCTAGGCTGGTTCCACAGTCTTGCTATCGTGAATTGAGCTGCTATGAACATCGATGTAGCAGTGTCCCTGTAGCATGCTCTTGTTAGGGCTTTAGGGAATAGACCGAGAAGGGGAATAGCTGGGTCAAATGGTGGTTCCATTCCCAGCTTTCCGAGAAATCTCCATACTGCTTTCCAAATTGGCTGCACCAATTTGCAGTCCCACCAGCAATGAACAAGAGTGCCCTTTTCCCCGCATCCTCTCCAGCACTTATTGTTGTTTGACTTCCTAATGGCTGCCAGTCTTACTGGAGTGAGATGGTATCTTAGGGTAGTTTTGATTTGCATTTCTCTGACTGCTAGCGATGGTGAGCATTTTTTCATGTACTTGTTGATTGATTGTATGTCCTCCTCTGAGAAGTGTCTGTTCAGGTCCTTGGCCCATTTATTGATTGGGTTATTTGTTATCTTATTGTCTAATTTTTTGAGTTCTTTGTATATTCTGGTTATTAGGGCTCTATCTGAAGTGTGTGGAGTAAAGATTTGTTCCCAGGATGTAGGCTCCCTATTTATCTCTCTTATTGTTTCTTTTGCTGAGAAAAAACTTTTTAGTTTGAGTAAGTCCCATTTGTTGATTCTATTTGTTAACTCTAGCGCTATGGGTGTCCTATTGAGGAATTTGGAGCCCGATCCCACAGCGTGTAGATCATAACCAAGTTTTTCTTCTATCAGATGCCGTGTCTCTGATTTAATATCAAGCTCCTTGATCCATTTTGAGTTAACTTTTGTGCACGGCGAGAGATAGGGATTCAGATTCATTTTGGTGCAAATGGATTTCCAGTTTTCCCAGCACCATTTGTTGAAGATGCTATCCTTCCTCCATTGCATGCTTTTAGCCTCTTTATCAAAAATAAGATAGTTGTAGTTTTGTGGATTGGTTACTGTGTCCTCTATTCTGTACCATTGGTCCACCCGCCTGTTTTGGTACCAGTACCATGCTGTTTTTGTTACTATTGCTCTGTAGTATAGCTTGAAGTCTGGTATCGCTATACCGCCTGATTCACACTTCCTGCTTAGTATTGTTTTTGCTATTCTGGGTCTTTTATTATTCCATATGAATTTCATGATTCTTTTATCTATTTCTACAAGATATGCTGTTGGGATTTTGATTGGCATTGCATTGAACTTATAGAGAACTTTTGGTAATATCGCCATTTTGATGATGTTAGTTCTGCCTATCCATGAGCAGGGTATGTTTTTCCATCTTCTAAGGTCTTCTTCTATGTCTTTCTTTAGGGTTCTGTAATTTTCATTGTATAAATCTTTCACCTCTTTTGTTAGGTTGATTCCCAAGTATTTTATTTTTTTGGGGGATATTGTGAATGGAGTAGTTGTCCTCATTTCCGTTTCAGAGGATTTGTCGCTCATATACAGAACGCCTTTGATTTATGCGTGTTGATCTTATATCCTGCCACTTTGCTGAATTCATTTATTAGCTCTAATAGCTTCTTTGTAGACCCTTTTGGGTCTGCTAGGTATAGAATCATATCATCTGCAAATAGTGATAATTTAAGTTCTTCTTTTCCTATTTTTATGCCTTTAATTTCTTTTGACTGTCTAATTGCTCTGGCCAGTGTTTCGAGGACTATGTTGAACAGAAGTGGTGAGAGAGGGCATCCCTGTCTTGTACCAGATCTTAGAGGGAATGCCTTCAATTTTTCTCCATTCAGAATGATGCTGGCCTGTGGCTTATCCTAGATTGCTTTTACAATGTTGAGGTATGATCCTGTTATCCCTAATTTTTCTAGCGTTTTGAACATAAAGGGATGCTGTACTTTGTCGAATGCTTTTTCTGCATCTATTGAGATGATCATATGGTTCTTATTTTTAAGTCTATTGATGTGGTGAATAACATTTATTGATTTCCGTATATTAAACCAGCCTTGCATCCCAGGGATGAATCCTACTTGATCATGATGTATAATTTTTTTGATATGTATTTGAATCCGATTCGCCAGAATTTTATTGAGGATTTTTGCGTCAAGGTTCATTAGAGATATTGGTCTGTAGTTTTCCTTCTTTGATGTGTCTTTGTCTGGTTTCGGAATCAGGGTGATGTTGGCCTCGTAGAATGAATTTGGAAGTTCTCCCTCTTTTTCTATTTCCTGAAATAGCTTGAAAAGTATTGGTGTTAGTTCCTCTTTAAAGGTTTTGTAAAACTCTGCTGTATACCCATCCGGTCCTGGGCTTTTCTTAGTTGGTAGTCTTTTGATGGTTTCTTCTATTTCCTCTATTGTTATTGGTCTGTTTAGGTTGTCTATATCCTCCTGGCTCAATCTGGGCAGATCATAGGACTCAAGGAATTTATCTATGCCTTCACTATCTTCTATTTTATTGGAGTATAAGGATTCAAAGTAATTTCTGATTATCTTCTGTATTTCTGAAGTGTCTGTTGTGATATTGCCTTTTTCATCCCGTATGCTAGTAATTTGGGTTCTCTCTCTTCTTCTCTTCGTTAGCATGGCTAAGGGTCTGTCAATTTTATTTATTTTTTCAAAGAACCAGCTTTTAGTTTTGTCAATTTTTTCAATTGTTTCTTTTGTTTCAATTTCATTAATTTCAGCTCTGATTTTAATTATTTCTTGCCTTCTACTTCTTTTGCTGTTGTTTTGCTCTTCTTTTTCTAGGATTTTGAGATGAAGTATGAGATCATTTATTTGTTGGTTTTTTCTTTTTTTGAGGAATGAACTCCAAGCAATGAATTTTCCTCTTAGAACTGCTTTCAATGTGTCCCATAGATTCCGATATGTTGTGTCTGTGTTTTCATTTAACTCTAGGAATTTTTTAATTTCCTCCTTGATGTCTTCTAAAACCCATTGATCACTCAGCAACCTATTGTTCATTCTCCAGGTGATGCTTGCTTTTTCCTTTCTTCTTTTATCATTGATTTTCAGTTTCATTCCATTATGATCAGATAAGATGCATGGCATTATCTCTACCCCTTTGTATTGTCTAAGAGTTGCCCTGTGACATAGTATATGGTCTATTTTTGAGAAGGTTCCATGTGCTGCTGAGAAAAAAGTGTAGCTACTTGATGTTGGGTGGTATAGTCTATATATGTCAATTAAGTCTAGGTTGTTAATTGTGTTATTGAGTTCTATAGTTTCCTTATTTAACTTTTGTTTGGAAGATCTGTCCAGTGGTGAGAGAGGTGTGTTGAAGTCTCCCATGATTATTGTATGTTGGTCTATTAGACTCTTGAACTTGAGAAGAGTTTGCTTGATGAATACAGCTGCACCATTATTTGGGGCATATATATTTATGATTGTTATGTCTTGTTGGTGTATGGTTCCCTTGAGCAGTATGAAGTGTCCTTCTATATCCCTTTTGATTAGCTTTGGCTTGAAATCTATTTTATTTGATATGAGTATGGACACTCCTGCTTGTTTCCGCGGTCCATATGAGTGATATGATTTTTCCCAACCTTTCACCTTCAGTCTATGTATATCTTTTCCTATCAAATGCGTCTCCTGTAGACAGCATATTGTTGGGTCTTGTTTTTTGATCCATTCTACTAGCCTGTGTCTCTTAATTGGTGAGTTTAAGCCATTAACATTTAGGGTTATTATTGAGATATGGTTTGTTCTTCTATCCATATTTGTTTATTGATGTTACTAAACCTGATTTGTTATCCTCTATGACTACTTTCCCCCCTTTACTGTCCTACCTCCCATTGTTGGTTTTCAATGTTGTTTTCCATTTCCTCTTCCTGTAATGTTTTGCCAAGGATTTTTTGAAGAGATGGTTTTCTAGCTGCGAATTCTTTTAACTTTTGTTTATTGTGGAAGGTTTTAATTTCATCTTCTAACCTGAAGCTTAATTTCGCCGGATACACGATTCTTGGTTGGAGCCCATTGTCTTTCAGTGTTTGAAATATGTTATTCCAGGATCTTCTAGCTTTCAGAGTCTGTGTTGAGAGATCAGCTGTTATCCTGATTGGTTTACCCCTAAATGTAATCTGCTTTCTTTCTCTTGCAGCTTTTAAAATTCTCTCCTTATTCTGTATGTTGGACATCTTCATTATAATGTGTCTAGGTGTGGATCTCTTATGATTTTGCACATTCGGCGTCCTGTAGGCTTCTAGGATTTGGGATTCTGTCTCAATCTTCAATTCTGGGAAGTTTTCTTGTATTATTTCACTGAATAGACTGTTTATTCCTTTGGAATGGAGCTCTGTGCCTTCCTGTATCCCAATGACTCTTAAATTTGGTCTTTTGATATTGTCCCATAATTCTTGGATGTTCTGCTCATGGTTTCTTAGCAGACTTGCTGAGCTGTCTATGTTCTTTTCCAGTTGAAATACTTTGTCTTCATTGTCTGATGTTCTCTCTTCTAAGTGATCTACTCTGCTGGTAGTATTCTCAATTGAGTTTTTAAGTTGGTTTATTGTTTCCTGCATTTCTAGAATTTCAATTTGTTTGTTTTTTATTACCTCTATCTCCCTGTGAAATTGATCTTTGACTTCCTGGATTTGTTTGTCAATGTGATCTTTCATTTTCTGATTTTGCTGTCTCATGTCTTCCTTGAGACTCCAGATCATCTGAAGCATATATATCCTGAACTCTTTATCTGATATTCCATCTGTTGCAGCTATTACCTCTTCTAAAGTTGAGTTGACCTGCATTGCTTGTGGTCCTTTCTTTCCTTGTCTTTTCATACTGCCCGCGTTTCTTTCTGCTTGGTGCAACTGTTGTGTTTTGAAATTTACCCCCTATTTATTTATGTTGCTCTTGTATACTTGAAAAGTCTCCCTTGCAGGTGCGGGCGGCGGCTGTGCCCCTACTCCAATTGGGGTGACGTGTCTATCACGCTGGCGGCTCTCTGGGCCTGTTCCGGGAGTGGAAGGCGGCTCTGCTCTGTCCCTATTCCAATTGGGGTGTCGTGACTACAATGCTGGCAGATCGCTGGGCCTCTTCCGGGCGTGGGCGGTGGGATTGGCTGGCGGGATTCCACCTAATGGCAGTCCCTAACCTCCCTGCTTGCTAATTAATGGCTTCTCTGAGGCGCCACGCCTTCTGTAGCTGCGGGGCAGGCCGCGCGAATCAGTTGGCCTGGATCTCCGGGGTCCTGCTGCTGGCTGTTTTGATGTTACAAGCTGTTGGAGAGTGGTGGTGTATTCTTCAGCTTTCCCGGATGGTGGCCACTGACTGCCTGGATGGAGTGTCCGCTGTTTTGATGTTGCACTCTGAAGGAGAGTGGTGGTGTATCCTTCAGCTTTCCCGGATGGTGGCCGCTGACTGCCTCGGTGGAGTGTCCGCTGTGGGGGATGGGACTGTACCGCTTTCTTCCCCTTCTGAGAACCCGAGCTCGGCCCAAGGGTCCGTGTGGGCTTGGCTGGTGGGATTCCACCTAATGGCCTTCCCTAACCTCCCTGATTGCCAATTAATGGCTTCACTGAGGCGCCACGCCTTCTGTAGCCGCAGGGCAGGCCACGCGAATCAGTTGGCCTGGCTCTCCGGGCCCTGCTGCAGGCTGCTGGGATCCCTGGCACTCTATCACTTTGATTTTTTCTGCTTGCCCCTCCCCCAGCGCTGGCTAGCCAGGTTTCCTTTTGGCTGCTACTGGGAGGAGGGGTTGGAGGTCAGGTGTCTCTGGTTTCCCCCTAGCCTGTATGGAGGCTCAGCTTGATACTCCCTCTCCCGGCAAGCCTAGGAGAGATTTTATGCGAATTCCCGCTGTCTGGGGGGTGAGCTGAATGACACCGACCTGTTTTGATGTCGCACTCTGAAGGAGAGTGGCGGTGTATCCTTCAGCTTTCCCGGATGGTGGCCGCTGACTGGCTCGGCGGAGTGTCCGCTGTGGGGGATGGGACTGTACCGCTTCCTTCCCCTTCTGAGAACCCGTGCTCGGCCCAAGGGTCCGTGTGGGCTTGGCTGGTGGGATTCCACCTAATGGCCTTCCCTAACCTCCCTGCTTGCCAATTAATGGCTTCACTGAGGCGCCACGCCTTCTGTAGCCGCAGGGCAGGCCACGCGAATCAGTTGGCCTGGCTCTCCGGGCCCTGCTGCAGGCTGCTGGGGGGAATCACTTTCATTGAAAGGGGTTGCCAAGCTTCCAAAAAAATGCGAGTTTCCGGAAATCTCAGCAAACATTTTTTCACCCAATATTGATGACACTTGCAGGTAATGATCAGTACACCAATCCCACTTGGCTCACCAAATTTCGTTCTTCTAGGTTAAACAGTTCCTTTGCAGTAACCGTTTTCATGTTGAGGATTCACTCTGTTTTCTTCCGTATGGATACATGTAGTTGGAACTCTAAATCAAACACGGTTTGTGCTAGCTCTTTGAAACTTGGCACAATAATGTAGTTCCAAGATCTATCGCTATGGTTTGTGTCCTATTGAAGTAGCCCCAAGCAGAGACTGAGGAGAATCACTTTCATTGAAAGGGGTTCCTAAGCTTCCAAAAAACTACGAGTTTCCGGAAATCTCAGCAAACATTTTTTCACCCAATATTGATGACACTTGCAGGTAATGATCAGTTCACCAATCGCACTTGGCTCACCAAATTTCGTTCTTCTAGGTCAAACCGTTCCTTTGCAGAACCGTTTTCATCTTTAGGTTTCATTCTCTTTTCACCTATATGGATACATGTAGTTGGTACTCTAAATAAAACACGGTTTGTGCTAGCTCTTTGAAACTTGGCACAATAATGTAGTTCCAAGTTGTATCGCTATGGTTTGTGTCCTATTGAAGTAGCTCCAAGCAGAGACTGAGGAGAATCACTTTCATTGAAAGGGGTTGCCAAGTTTCCAAAAACTATGAGTTTCCTGAAATCTCAGCAAACATTTTTCACCCAATTCTGATGATACTTGCAGGTAATGATCTCTAAACCAATCCCAATTGGCTCAACAAACTTCGATCTTTTGGGTTAAACTGTTCCTTTGTAGGAACCGTTTTCATGTTTAGGTTTCACTCTGTTTTTCTCCTATATGGATACATGTAGCTGGAACTCTATATCAAACACGGTTTGTGCTAGCTCTTTGAAACTTTGCACAATAATGTAGTTCCAACTTCTAATGCTATGGTTTGTGTCCTATTGAAGTAGCCCCAAGCAGAGACTGACGAGAATCACGTTCCTTGAAAGGGGTTCCCAAGCTTCCAAAAAAAAAAAAAGGGTTTTCCGGAAATCTCAGCAAACATTTTTTCACCCAATATTGATGACACTTCCATGCAATGATCAGTACAGCAATCCCACTTGGCTCACCAAATTTTCGTTCTAATAGGTTAAACCGTTGCTTTGCAGTAACCGTTTTCATGTTTAGGTTTCACTCTGTGTTCTTCTATATTGATACATATTTTTGGAACTCTAAATCAAACACGGTTGGTGCTAGCTCTTTGAAACTTGGCACAATAATGTAGAGCCAAGTTCTATCGCTATGGTTTGTGTCCTATTGAAGTAGCCCCAAGCAGAGAATGACGAGAATCACTTTCATTGAAAAGGGTTGCCAAGCTTCCAAAAAACTACGAGTTTCCTGAAATCTCAGCAAACATTTTGGTCACGCAATCTTGATGATACTTACAGGTAATGATCAGTACACCAATCCCACTTGGCTCACCAAATTTCGTTCTTCTAAGTTAAACCGTTCCTTTGCAGAACCGTTTTCATCTTTAGGTTTCATTTCTGTTTTCTCCTATATGGATACATGTATTTGGAAATCTAAATCAAACACGGTTGGTGCTAGCTCTTTGAAACTTGGCACAATAATGTAGTACAACGTTCTATCGCTATGGTTTGTGTCCTATTGAAGTAGCCCCAAGCAGAGACTGAGGAGAATCACTTTTAATTGAAAGGGGTTGACAAGCTTCCAAAAACTATGAGTTTCCTGAAATCTCAGCAAACATTTTTTCACCCAATTCTGATGATACTTGCAGGTAATGATCTCTACAGTAATCCAAATTGGCTCACCATATTTTCGTTCTTCTAGGTTAAACCGTTCCTTTTGAAAAACCGTTTACATGTTTAGGTTTCACTCTGTTTTCTCCTATATGGATACAAGTATTTGGAACTCTAAATCAAACATGGTTTGTGCTAGCTGTTTGAATCTTGGCACAATAATGTAGTTCCAAGTTCTATTGCTATGCTTTGTGTCCTATTAAAGTAGCCCCAAGCAGAGACTGACGAGAATCACTTTCATTGAAAGGTGTTGAAAAGCTTCCAAAAAACTACGAGTTTCCGGAAATCTCAGCAAACATTTTTTCATCCAATATTGATGACACTTGCAGGTAATGATCAGTTCACCAATCCACTGGCTCACCAAATTTCGTTCTTCTAGGTTTAACCGTTCCTTTGCAGAAACCGTTTCATGTTTAGGTTTCACTCTGTTTTCTCCTATATGGATACATGTAGTTGGAACTCTAAATCAAACACGGTTTGTGGCTAGCTCTTGGAAACTTGGCACAATAATGTAGTTCCACGCTCTATCGCTATGGTTTGTGTCCTATTGAAGTAGCCCCAAGCAGAGACAGAAGAAAATCACTTTCGTTGAAAGGGGTTGCACAGCTTCCAAAAAACTTCGAGTATTCTGAAATCTCAGCAAACTTTTTTCACCCAATCTTGATGATACTTGCAGGTTATGATCACTACACCAATGCCACTTGGCTCATTAAATTTCGTTCGTCAAGGTTAAACTGTTCCTTTACAGGAACCGTTTTCATGTTTAGGTTTCACATTCTTTTCTCCTATATGGATATATTAGTTGGAACTCGAAATCAAACACGGTTTCTGCAAGCTCTTGAAACTTGGCACAATAATGTAGTTCCACGTTCTATCGCTATGGATTGTGTCCTATTGAAGTAGACCCAAGCAGAGACTGACGAGAATCACTTTCATTGAAAGGTGTTGAAAAGCTTCCAAAAAACTACGAGTTTCCTGAAATCTCAGCAAACATTTTTTTACGCAATATTGATGACACTTGTAGGTAATGATCAGTACACCAATCCCACTTGGCTCAGCAAATTTCGTTCTTCTAAGTTAAAACGTTCCTTTGAGTAACCGTTTTCATCTTTAGGTTTCACACTGTTTACTCCTATATGGATACATGTAGTTGGAACTCTAAATCAAACACGGTTTGTGCTAGCTCCTTGAAACTTCACACAATAATGTAGTTACAAGTTCTATCGCTATGGTTTGTGTCCTATTGATGTAGCCCCAAGCAGAGGACTGACGAGAAGCACTTTCATTGAAAGGGGTTGCCAAGCTTCCAAAAAACTAAGAGTTTCCTGAAATTTCAAGAAACATTATTTCAAGCAATCTTGATGATACTTGCAGGTAATGATGAGTACACCAATCCAACTTGGCTAACCGAATTTCGTTCTTCTAGGTTAAACCGTTCCTTTGCGTAACCGTTTTCATCTTTAGGTTTCACTCTGTTTTCTCCTATATGGATACATGTAATTGGAACTCTAAATCAAACTCGGTTTGTGCAAGCTCTTTGAAACTTGGCACAATAATGTAGTTCCAAGTTCTATCGCTAAGGTTTGTGTCCTATTGAAGTAGCCCCAAGCAGAGACTGACGAGAATCACTTTCATTAAAAGGGGTTGCCAAGCTTCCAAAATCTACGAGTTTCCTGAAATCTCAGGAAACATTATTTCACCCAATCTTGATGATACTTGAAGGTAATGATCAGTACACCAACCCACTTGGCTCGCCAAATTTCGTTCTTCTAGGTTAAACCGTTCCTTTGCAGGAACCGTTTTCATCTTTAGGATTCACTCTGTTTTCTCCTATATGGATACCTGTAGTTGGAACTTGATATCAAACTCGGTTTTTGCTAGCTCTTTGAAACTTGACAGAATAATGTAGTTCCAAGTTCAATCGCTATTGTTTGTGTCCTATTGAAGTAGCCCCAAGCAGAGACTGACGAGAATCACTTTCATTGAAAGGGGTTGCCAAGCTTCCAAAAAACTATGAGTTTCCTGAAATCTCAGCAAACATTTTTTCACCCAATCTTGATGATACTTGCAGGTAATGATCAGTACACCAGTCCCACTTGGCTCACCAAATTTCGTTCTTCTAGTTTAAACCGTTCCTTTGCAGTAACCGTTTTCATGTTTAGGTTTCACTCTGTTTTCTCATATATGAATACATGTATTTGGAACTCTAAATCAAACACGGTATGTGCTAGCTCCTTGAAACTTCACACAATAATGTAGTTACAAGTTCTATCGCTATGGTTTGTGTCCTATTGAAGTAGCCCCAAGCAGAGACTGACGAGAATCACTTTCATTAAAAGGGGTTTCCAAGCTTCCAAAAAACTACGAGTTTCCTGAAATTTCCAGAAACATTATTCCAGCAATCTTGATGATACTTGCAGGTAATGATCAGTACACCAATCCCACTTGGCTCACCGAATTTCGTTCTTCTAGGTTAAACCGTTCCTTTGCAGTAATCGTTTTCATCTTTAGGTTTCACTCTGTTTTCTCCTATATGGATACATGTATTTGGAACTCTAAATGAAACACGGTTTGTGCTAGCTCTTTGAAACTTGGCACAATAATGTAGTTCCAAGTTCTATCGCTATGGTTTGTGTCCTATTGAAGTAGCCCCAAGCAGAGACTGACGAGAATCACTTTCATTAAAAGGGGTTGCCAAGCTTCCAAAATCTGCGAGTTTCCTGAAATCTCAGGAAACATTATTTCACCCAATCTTGATGATACTTGAAGGTAATGATCAGTACACCAATCCCACTTGGCTCACCAAATTTCGTTCTTCTAGGTTAAACCGTTCCTTTGCAGGAACCGTTTTCATCTTTAGGTTTCACTCTGTTTTCTCCTATATGGATACATGTAGTTGGAACTCGATATAAAACTCGGTTTTGCTAGCTCTTTGAAACTTCACAGAATAATGTAGTTCCAAGTTCTATCGCTATTGTTTGTGTCCTATTGAAGTAGCCCCAAGCAGAGACTGACGAGAATCACTTTCATTGAAAGGGGTTGCCAAGCTTCCAAAAAACTACGAGTTTCCTGAAATCTCAGCAAACATTTTTTTACCCAATATTGATGACACTTGCAGGTAATGATCAGTACACCAGTCCCACTTGGCTCACCAAATTTCGTTCTTCTAGGTTAAACCGTTCCTTTGCAGTACCGTTTTCATGTTTAGGTTTCACTCTGTTTTCTCCTTTATGGATACATGTAGTTGGAACTCTAATTCAAAAACGGTTTCTGCTAGCTCTTTGAAACTTGGCACAATAATGTAGTTCCAAGTTCTATCGCTATGCTTTGTGTCCTATTGAAGTAGCCCCAAGCAGAGACTGACGAGAATCACTTTCATTGAAAGGGGTTGCCAAGCTTCCGAAAAACTACGAGTTTAGTGCAATCTCAGGAAACATTATTTCACCCAATCTTGATGATACTTGCAAGTAATGATCAGTACACCATTCCCACTTGGCTCACCAAATTTCGTTATTCTAGGTTAAACCGTTCCTTTGCAGTCATCGTTTTCATCTTTAGGTTTCACTCTGTTTTCTCGTATATGGATACATGTAGTTGGAACTCTAAATCAAACACGGTTTGTGCTAGCTCTTTGAAACTTGGCACAATAATGTAGTTCCAAGTTCTATCACTATGGTTTGTGTCCTATTGAAGTAGCCCCAAGCAGAGACTGACGAGAATCACATTCATTGAATGGGGTTGCCAAGCTTCCAAAAAACTACGAGTTTCCTGAAATCTCAGGAAACATTATTTCACCCAATCTTGATGATACTTGAAGGTAATGATCAGTACACCAATCCCACTTGGCTCACCAAATTTCGTATTCTAGGTTAAACCGTTCCTTTGCAGTAACCGTTTTCATCTTTAGGTTTCACTCTGTTTTCTCCTTTATGGATACATGTATTTGGAACTCTAAATCAAACACGGTCTTTGCTAGCTCTTTGAATCTTGCCACAATAATGTAGTTCCAAATTCTATCGATATGGTTTGTGTCCTACTGATGTAGCCCCAAGCAGAGACTGACGAGATTCACTTTCATTGAAAGGGGTTGCCAAGCTTCCAAAAAAACTACGAGTTTCCGGAAATCTCAGCAAACATTTTTTCACCCAATCTTGATGAAACTTCCATTTAATGATCAGCCCACCAATCCCACTTGGCTCACCAAATTTCGTTCTTCTAGGTTAAACCGTTCCTTTGCAGTAACCGTTTTCATGTTTCGGTTTCACTCTGTTTTCTCCTATATGGATACATGTAGTTGGAAATCTAAATCAAACTCGGTTTGGGCTAGGTCTTTGAAACTGGCACAATAATGTAGTTCCAAGTTCTATCGCTATGGTTTGTGTCCTATTGAAGTAGCCCCAAGCAGAGTATGACGAGAATCACTTTCATTAAAAGGGGTTGCCATGCTTTCAAAAAACTACGAGTTTCCTGAAATCTCAGCAAACATTTTTTCACCCAATCTTGATGATACTTGCAGGTAGTGATCAGTGCACGAATCCCACATGGCTCACCAAATTTAGTTCTTCTAGGTAAACCGTTACTTTTCAGTAACCGTTTTCAACTTTAGGCTTCACTCTGTTTTCTCCTATATGGATACATGTAGTTGGAACTCTAAATCAAACACGGTTTGTGCTAGCTCTTTGAAACTTGGCACAATAATGTAGTTCCACGTTCTATCGCCATGGTTTGTGTCCTATTGAAGTAGCCCCAAGCAGAGACTGAAGAGAATCACTTTCCTTGAAAGGGGTTGCCAAGCTTCCAAAAAAATTCGAGTTTCCTGTAATCTCAGCAAACATTTTTTCACCCAATACTGATGATACTTGCAGGTAATGATCAGTACACCATTCCCACTTGGCTCACCATATTTCGTTCTTCTAGGTTAAACCGTTCCTTTGCAGTAACCGTTTTCATCTTTAGGTTTCACTCTGTTTTCTCCTATGGATACATGTATGTGGAAATCTAAATCAAAAACGGTTAGTGCTACCTCTTTGAAACTTGGCAAAATAATGTAGTTCCAAGTTCTATCACTATGATTTGTGTCCAATTGAAGTAGCCCCAAGCAGAGACTGACGAGTATCACTTTCATTGATAGTGGTTGCCAAGCTTCCAAAAAACTAAGAGTTTCCTGAAATCAGCAAACATTTTTTTCACCCAATATTGATGACACTTGCAGGTAATGATCAGTACACCAATCCCACTTGGCTCACCAAATTCGTATTCTAGGTTAAACCGTTCCTTTGCAGTAACCGTTTTCATCTTTAGGTTTCACTCTGTTTTCTCCTTTATGGATACATGTAGTTGGAACTCTAAATCAAACACGGTTTTTGCTAGCTCTTTGAATCTTGGCACAATAATGTAGTTCCAAGTTCTATCGCTATGGTTTGTGTCCTACTGATGTAGCCCCAAGCAGAGACTGACGAGAATCACTTTCATTGAAAGGGGTTGCCAAGCTTCCAAAAAACTACGAGTTTCCGGAAATCTCAGCAAACATTTTTTCACCCAATCTTGATGAAACTTCCATTTAATGATCCGCCCACCAATCCCACTTGGCTCACCAAATTTCGTTCTTCTAGGTTAAACCGTTCCTTTCCAGTAACCGTTTTCATGCTTAGGTTTCACTCTGTTTTCTCCTATATGGATACATGTAGTTGGAACTCTAAATCAAACACTGTTTGTGCTAGGTCTTTGAAACTTGGCACAATAATGTAGTTTCAAGTTCTATCGCTATCGTTTGTGTACTATTGAAGTACCCCCAAGCAGAGACTGACGAGAATCCCTTTCATTAAAAGGGGTTGCCATGCTTCCAAAAAACTACGAGTTTATTGAAATCTCAGGAAACATTATTTCACGCAATCTTCATGATACTTGCAGGTAATGATCAGTACACCATTCCCACTTGACTCAACAAATTTCCTTCTTCTAGGTTAAACCGTTCCTTTGCAGTAACCGTTTTCATCTTTAGGTTTCACTCTGTTTTCTAATATGGATACATGTAGTTGGAACTCTTAATCAAAAACGGTTTGTGCTAGCTCTTTGAAACTTGGCACAATAATGTAGTTCCAAGTTCTATCGCTATGGTTTGTGTCCTATTGAAGTAGCCCCAAGCAGAGACTGACGAGAATCACTTTCATTAAAAGGGGTTTCCAAGCTTCCAAAAAACTAAGAGTTTCCTGAAATCTCAGGAAACATTATTTCACCCAATCTTGATGATACTTGAAGGTAATGATCAGTACACCAATCCCACTTGGATCACCAAATTCGTATTCTAGGTTAAACCGTTCCTTTGCAGTAACCGTTTTCATCTTTAGGTTTCACTCTGTTTTCTCCTATATGTATACATGAAGCTGGAACTCTAAATCAAACAGGGTTTGTGCTAGCTCTTTGAAACTTGGCAGAATAATGTAGTTCCAAGTTCTATCGCTATTGTTTGTGTCCTATTGAAGTAGCCACAAGCAGAGACTGACGAGAATCACTTTCCTGGAAAAGGGTTGCCAAGCTTCCAAAAAACTACGAGTTTCCGGAAATCTCCGCAAACATTTTTTCACCCAATACTGATAATACTTGCAGGTAATGATCTGTACACCAATCCCAATTGACTCACCAAATTTCGTTCTTCTAGTTTAAACCGTTCCTTTGCAGTAACCGTTTTCATCTTTAGGTTTCACTCTGTTTTCTCCTATATGGATACATGTAGTTGGAACTCTAAATCAAAACGGTTTGTGCTAGCTCTTTGAAACTTGGCTCAATAATGTAGTTCCAAGTTCTATCGCTATGGTTTGTGTCCTATTGAAGTAGCCCCAAGCAGAGACTGACAAGAATCAGTTTCATTGAAAGGGGTTTCCAAGCTTCCAAAAAACTAAGAATTTCCTGAAATCTCAGCAAACATTTTTCCACCCAATATTTATGACACTTGCAGGTCATGATCAGTACACCAATCCCACTTGGCTCACCAAATTTCGTTCTTCTAGGTTAAACCGTTCCTTTGCAGTAACCGTTTTTATGTTTAGGTTTCACTCTGTTTTCTCCTATATGGATACATGTAGTTGGGACTCTAAATCAAACACGGTTTGTGCTAGCTCGTTGAAACTTGGCACAATCATGTAGCTCCAAGTTCTATCGCTATGGTTTGTGTCCTATTGAAGTAGCCCCAAGCAGAGACTGACGAGAATCACTTTCATTAAAAGGGGTTGCCAAGCTTCCAAAAAACTACGAGTTTCCTGAAATCTCAGCAAACATTTTTTCACCCAATACTGATGATACTTGCAGGTAATGATCTGTACACCAATCCCAATTGGCTCACCAAATTCGTTCTTCTAGTTTAAACCTTTCCTTTGCAGTAACCGTTTTCATGTTTAGGTTTCACTCTGTTTTCTCCTATATGGATACATGTAGTTGGGACTCTAAATCAAACACGGTTTGTGCTAGCTCTTTGAAACTTGGCACAATAATGTAGTTCCAAATAGTATCACTATGGTTTGTGTCCTATTGAAGTAGCCCCAAGAGAAGACTGACGAGAATCACTTTCATTAAAAGGGGTTGCCAATTTCCAAAATCTACGAGATTCCTGAAATATCAGGAAACATTATTTCACCCAATCTTGATGATACTTGAAGGTAATGATCAGTACACCAATCCCACTTGGCTCACCAAATTTCGTTCTTCTAGGTTAAACCCTTCCTTTGCAGTAACCGTTTTCATCTTTAGGTTTCACTCTGTTTCTCCTGTATGGATACATGTAGTTGGAACTCGAAATCAAACACGGTTTGTGCTTGCTCTTTGAAACATGGCAGAATAATGTAGTTCCAAGTTCTATCGCTATTGTTTGTGTCCTATTGAAGTAGCCTCACGCAGAGACTGACGAGAATCACTTTCATTGAAAGGGGTTGCCCAGCTTCCAAAAAACTACGAGTTTCCTGAAATCTCAGGAAACATTATTTCACCCAATACTGATGACACTTACAGGTAATGATCAGTACACCAATCCCACTTGGCTCACCAAATTTCGTTCTTCTAGGTTAAACTGTTCCTTTGCAGTAACCGTTTTCATCTTTAGGTTTCACTCTGTTTTCTCCTATATGGATACATGTAGTTGGAACTCGAAATCAAACACAGTTTGTGCTAGCTCTTTGAAACTTGGCAGAATAATGTAGTTCCAAGTTCTATCGCTATTGTTTGTGTCCTATTGAAGTAGCCCGAAGCAGAGACTGACGAGAATCACTTTCCTTGAAAGGGGTTGCCAAGCTTCCAAAAAACTACGAGTTTCCGGAATCTCAGCAAACATTTTTCACCCAATACTGATGATACTTGCAGGTAATGATCTGTACACCAATCCCAATTGGCTCACCAAATTTCGTTCTTCTAGTTTAAACCGTTCCTTTGCAGTAACCGTTTTCATGTGTAGGTTTCACTCTGTTTTCTCATATATGGATACATGTAGTTGGAACTCTAAATCAAAAACGGTTTGTGCTAGCTCTTTGAAACTTGGCTCAATAATGTAGTTCCAAGTTCTATCGCTATGGTTTGTGTACTATTGAAGTAGCCCCAAGCAGAGACTGACGAGAATCACTTTCATTAAAAGGGGTTGCCAAGCTTCCAAAAAACTACGAGTTTAGTGAAATCTCAGGAAACATTATTTCACCCAATATTGATGACACTTGCAGGTAATGATCAGTACACCAATCCCACTTGGCTCACCAAATTTCGTTCTACTAGGTTAAACCGTTCCTTTGTAGTAACCGTTTTCATCTTTAGGTTTCACTCTGTTTTCTCCTATATGTATACATGTAGTTGGAACTCTAAATCAAAAACGGTTTATGCTAGCTCTTTGAAACTGGGCACAATAATGTAGTTCCAGATTCTATCGCTATGGTTTGTGTCCTATTGAAGTAGCCCCAAGCAGAGACTGACGAGAATCACTTTCATTGAAAGGGGTTTCCAAGCTTCCAAAAAACTAAGAGTTTCCTGAAATCTCAGCAAACAATTTTCACCCAATATTGATGACACTTGCAGGTAATGATCAGTACACCAATCCCACTTGACTCACCAAATTTCGTTCTTCTAGGTTAAACCGTTCCTTTGCAGTAACCGTTTTTTATGTTTAGGTTTCATTCTGTTTTCTCCTATATGGATACATGTAGTTGGAACTCTAAATCAAACACGGTTTGTGCTAGCTCCTTGAAACTTGACACAATAATGTAGTTCCAAGTTCTATCGCTATGGTTTGTGTCCTATTGAAGTAGCCCTAAGCAGAGACTGACGAGAATCACTTTCATTAAAAGGGGTTGCCAAGCTTCCAAAATCTAGGAGATTCCTGAAATCTCAGGAAACATTATTTCACCCCAATTTGATGATACTTGCAGGTAATGATCAGTACACCAATCCTTTTGCTCACCAAATTTCGTTCTTCTAGATTAAACCGTTCCTTTGCAGTAACCATTTTCATCTTTAGGTTTCACTCTGTTTTCTCCTATATGGATACATGTAGTTGGAACTCTAAATCAAACACGGTTTGTGCTAGCTCCTTGAAACTTGACATAATAATGTAGTTCCAAGTTCTATCGCTATGGTTTGTGTCCTATTGAAGTAGCCCTAAGCAGAGACTGAGGAGAATCACTTTCATTAAAAGGGGTTGCCAAGCTTCCAAAAAACTACGAGTTTAGTGAAATCTCAGGAAACATTATTTCACCCAATCTTGATGATACTTGCAGGTAATGATCAGTACACCAATCCCACTTGGCTCACCAAATTTCGTTCTTCTACTTTAAACCGTTCCTTTGCAGTAACCGTTTTCATCTTTAGGTTTCACTCTGTTTTCTCCTATATGGATACATGTAGTTGGAACTCTAAATCAAAAATGGTCTGTACTAGCTCTTTGAAACTTGGCACAATAATATATTTCCAAGTTCTATCACTATGGTTTGTGTCCTATTGAAGTATCCCCAAGCAGAGACTGACGAGAATCACTTTCATTAAAAGGGGTTGCCAATTTCCAAAATCTACGAGATTCCTGAAATCTCAGGAAACATTATTTCACCCAATCTTGATGATACTTGAAGGTAATGATCAGTACACCAATCCCACTTGGCTCACCAAATTTCGTTTCTTTTCTTCTAGGTTAAACCCTTCCTTTGCAGTAACCGTTTTCATCTTTAGGTTTCACTCTGTTTTCTCCTGTATGGATACATGTAGTTGGAACTCGAAATCAAACACGGTTTGTGCTTGCTCTTTGAAACATGGCAGAATAATGTAGTTCCAAGTTCTATCGCTATTGTTTGTGTCCTATTGAAGTAGCCTCACGCAGAGACTGACGAGAATCACTTTCATTGAAAGGGGTTGCCCAGCTTCCAAAAAACTACGAGTTTCCTGAAATCTCAGGAACATTATTTCACCCAATATTGATGACACTTACAGGTAATGATCAGTACACCAATCCCATTTGGCTCACCAAATTTCGTTCTTCTAGGATAAACCGTTCCTTTCCAGTAACCGTTTTCATCTTTAGGTTTCACTCTGTTTTCTCCTATATGGATACATGTAGTTGGAACTCTAAATCAAACACTGTTTGTGCTAGGTCTTTGAAACTTGGCACAATCATGTAGTTCCAAGTTCTATCGCTATGGTTTGTGTCCTATTGAAGTAGCCCCAAGCAGAGACTGACGAGAATCACTTTCATTAAAAGGGGTTGCCAAGCTTCCAAAAAACTACGAGTTTCCTGAAATCTCAGCAAACATTTTTTCACCCAATACTGATGATACTTGCAGGTAATGATCTGTACACCAATCCCAATTGGCTCACCAAATTTCGTTCTTCTAGGTTAAACCGTTCCTTTGCAGTAACCGTTTTCATGTTTAGGTTTCACTCTGTTTTCTCCTATATGGATACATGTAGTTGGGACTCTAAATCAAAGACGGTTTGTGCTAGCTCTTTGAAACTTGGCACAATAATGTAGTTCCAAATTGTATCACTATGGTTTGTGTCCTATTGAAGTAGCCAAAAGCAGAGACTGACGAGAATCACTTTCATTAAAAGGGGTTGCCAAGCTTCCAAAATCTAGGAGATTCCTGAAATCTCAGGAAACATTATTTCACCCAATTTGATGATACTTGCAGGTAATGATCAGTACACCAATCCTTTTGGCTCACCAAATTTCGTTCTTCTAGATTAAACCGTTCCTTTGCAGTAACCGTTTTCATCTTTAGGTTTCACTCTGTTTTCTCCTATATGGATACATGTAGTTGGAACTCTAAATCAAACACGGTTTGTGCTAGCTCCTTGAAACTTGACACAATAATGTAGTTCCAAGTTTATCGCTATGGTTTGTGTCCTATTGAAGTAGCCCTAAGCAGAGACTGACGAGAATCACTTTCATTAAAAGGGGTTGCCAAGCTTCCAAAATCTAGGAGATTCCTGAAATCTCAGGAAACATTATTTCACCCAATTTGATGATACTTGCAGGTAATGATCAGTACACAATCCTTTTGGCTCACCAAATTTCGTTCTTCTAGATTAAACCGTTCCTTTGCAGTAACCATTTTCATCTTTAGGTTTCACTCTGTTTTCTCCTATATGGATACATGTAGTTGGAACTCTAAATCAAACACGGTTTTGTGCTAGCTCCTTGAAACTTGACATAATAATGTAGTTCCAAGTTCTATCGCTATGATTTGTATCCTATTGAAGTAGCCCCAAGAAGAGACTGACGAGAATCACTTTCATTAAAAGGGGTTACCATGCTTCCAAAAAACTACGAGTTTAGTGAAATCTCAGGAAACATTATTTCACCCAATCTTGATGATACTTGCAGGTAATGATCAGTACTCCATTCCCACTTGGCTCACCAAATTTCGTTCTTCTACTTTAAACCGTTCCTTTGCAGTAACCATTTTCATCTTTAGGTTTCCCTCTGTTTTCTCCCATATGGATACATGTAGTTGGAACTCTAAATCAAAAATGGTTTGTACTAGCTCTTTGAAACTTGGCACAATAATATATTTCCAAGTTCTATCACTATGGTTTGTGTCCTATTGAAGTATCCCCAAGCAGAGACTGACGAGAATCACTTTCATTAAAAGGGGTTGCCAATTTCCAAAATCTACGAGATTCCTGAAATCTCAGGAAACATTATTTCACCCAATCTTGATGATACTTGAAGGTAATGATCAGTACACCAATCCCACTTGGCTCACCAAATTTCGTTCTTCTAGGTTAAACCCTTCCTTTGCAGTAACCGTTTTCATCTTTAGGTTTCACTCTGTTTTCTCCTGTATGGATACATGTAGTTGGAACTCGAAATCAAACACGGTTTGTGCTTGCTCTTTGAAACATGGCAGAATAATGTAGTTCCAAGTTCTATCGCTATTGTTTGTGTCCTATTGAAGTAGCCTCACGCAGAGACTGACGAGAATCACTTTCATTGAAAGGGGTTGCCCAGCTTCCAAAAAACTACGAGTTTCCTGAAATCTCAGGAAACATTATTTCACCCAATATTGATGACACTTACAGGTAATGATCAGTACACCAATCCCACTTGGCTCACCAAATTTCGTTCTTCTAGGTTAAACCGTTCCTTTCCAGTAACCGTTTTCATCTTTAGGTTTCACTCTGTTTTCTCCTATATGGATACATGTAGTTGGAACTCTAAATCAAACACTCTTTGTGCTAGGTCTTTGAAACTTGGCACAATCATGTAGTTCCAAGTTCTATCGCTATGGTTTGTGTCCTATTGAAGTAGCCCCAAGCAGAGACTGACGAGAATCACTTTCATTAAAAGGGGTTGCCAAGCTTCCAAAAAACTACGAGTTTCCTGAAATCTCAGCAAACATTTTTTCACCCAATACTGATGATACTTGCAGGTAATGATCTGTACACCAATCCCAATTGGCTCACCAAATTTCGTTCTTCTAGGTTAAACCGTTCCTTTGCAGTAACCGTTTCATGTTTAGGTTTCACTCTGTTTTCTCCTATATGGATACATGTAGTTGGGACTCTAAATCAAAGACGGTTTGTGCTAGCTCTTTGAAACTTGGCACAATAATGTAGTTCCAAATTGTATCACTATGGGTTTGTGTCCTATTGAAGTAGCCAAAAGCAGAGACTGACGAGAATCACTTTCATTAAAAGGGGTTGCCCAGCTTCCAAAAAACTACGAGTTTCCTGAAATCTCAGGAAACATTATTTCACCCAATATTGATGACACTTACAGGTAATGATCAGTACACCAATCCCACTTGGCTCACCGAATTTCGTTCTTCTAGGTTAAACCGTTCCTTTGCAGTAACCGTTTTCATCTTTAGGTTTCACTCTGTTTTCTCCTATATGGATACATGTATTTGGAACTCTAAATGAAACACGGTTTGTGCTAGCTCTTTGAAACTTGGCACAATAATGTAGTTCCAAGTTCTATCGCTATGGTTTGTGTCCTATTGAAGTAGCCCCAAGCAGAGACTGACGAGAATCACTTTCATTAAAAGGGGTTGCCAAGCTTCCAAAATCTGCGAGTTTCCTGAAATCTCAGGAAACATTATTTCACCCAATCTTGATGATACTTGAAGGTAATGATCAGTACACCAATCCCACTTGGCTCACCAAATTTCGTTCTTCTAGGTTAAACCGTTCCTTTGCAGGAACCGTTTTCATCTTTAGGTTTCACTCTGTTTTCTCCTATATGGATACATGTAGTTGGAACTCGATATAAAACTCGGTTTTTGCTAGCTCTTTGAAACTTGACAGAATAATGTAGTTCCAAGTTCTATCGCTATTGTTTGTGTCCTATTGAAGTAGCCCCAAGCAGAGACTGGACGAGAATCACTTTCATTGAAAGGGGTTGCCAAGCTTCCAAAAACTACGAGTTTCCTGAAATCTCAGCAAACATTTTTTTACCCAATATTGATGACACTTGCAGGTAATGATCAGTACACCAGTCCCACTTGGCTCACCAAATTTCGTTCTTCTAGGTTAAACCGTTCCTTTGCAGTACCGTTTTCATGTTTAGGTTTCACTCTGTTTTCTCCTTTATGGATACATGTAGTTGGAACTCTAATTCAAAAACGGTTTCTGCTAGCTCTTTGAAACTTGGCACAATAATGTAGTTCCAAGTTCTATCGCTATGCTTTGTGTCCTATTGAAGTAGCCCCAAGCAGAGACTGACGAGAATCACTTTCATTGAAAGGGGTTGCCAAGCTTCCGAAAAACTACGAGTTTAGTGCAATCTCAGGAAACATTATTTCACCCAATCTTGATGATACTTGCAAGTAATGATCAGTACACCATTCCCACTTGGCTCACCAAATTTCGTTATTCTAGGTTAAACCGTTCCTTTGCAGTCATCGTTTTCATCTTTAGGTTTCACTCTGTTTTCTCGTATATGGATACATGTAGTTGGAACTCTAAATCAAACACGGTTTGTGCTAGCTCTTTGAAACTTGGCACAATAATGTAGTTCCAAGTTCTATCACTATGGTTTGTGTCCTATTGAAGTAGCCCCAAGCAGAGACTGACGAGAATCACATTCATTGAATGGGGTTGCCAAGCTTCCAAAAAACTACGAGTTTCCTGAAATCTCAGGAAACATTATTTCACCCAATCTTGATGATACTTGAAGGTAATGATCAGTACACCAATCCACTTGGCTCACCAAATTTCGTATTCTAGGTTAAACCGTTCCTTTGCAGTAACCGTTTTCATCTTTAGGTTTCACTCTGTTTTCTCCTTTATGGATACATGTATTTGGAACTCTAAATCAAACACGGTCTTTGCTAGCTCTTTGAATCTTGCCACAATAATGTAGTTCCAAATTCTATCGATATGGTTTGTGTCCTACTGATGTAGCCCCAAGCAGAGACTGACGAGATTCACTTTCATTGAAAGGGGTTGCCAAGCTTCCAAAAAACTACGAGTTTCCGGAAATCTCAGCAAACATTTTTTCACCCAATCTTGATGAAACTTTCCATTTAATGATCAGCCCACCAATCCCACTTGGCTCACCAAATTTCGTTCTTCTAGGTTAAACCGTTCCTTTGCAGTAACCGTTTTCATGTTTCGGTTTCACTCTGTTTTCTCCTATATGGATACATGTAGTTGGAAATCTAAATCAAACTCGGTTTGGGCTAGGTCTTTGAAACTGGCACAATAATGTAGTTCCAAGTTCTATCGCTATGGTTTGTGTCCTATTGAAGTAGCCCCAAGCAGAGTATGACGAGAATCACTTTCATTAAAAGGGGTTGCCATGCTTTCAAAAAACTACGAGTTTCCTGAAATCTCAGCAAACATTTTTTCACCCAATCTTGATGATACTTGCAGGTAGTGATCAGTGCACGAATCCCACATGGCTCACCAAATTTAGTTCTTCTAGGTTAAACCGTTACTTTTCAGTAACCGTTTTCAACTTTAGGCTTCACTCTGTTTTCTCCTATATGGATACATGTAGTTGGAACTCTAAATCAAACACGGTTTGTGCTAGCTCTTTGAAACTTGGCACAATAATGTAGTTCCACGTTCTATCGCCATGGTTTGTGTCCTATTGAAGTAGCCCCAAGCAGAGACTGAAGAGAATCACTTTCCTTGAAAGGGTTGCCAAGCTTCCAAAAAAATTCGAGTTTCCTGTAATCTCAGCAAACATTTTTTCACCCAATACTGATGATACTTGCAGGTAATGATCAGTACACCATTCCCACTTGCTCACCATATTTCGTTCTTCTAGGTTAAACCGTTCCTTTGCAGTAACCGTTTTCATCTTTAGGTTTCACTCTGTTTTCTCCTATGGATACATGTATGTGGAAATCTAAATCAAAAACGGTTAGTGCTACCTCTTTGAAACTTGGCAAAATAATGTAGTTCCAAGTTCTATCACTATGATTTGTGTCCAATTGAAGTAGCCCCAAGCAGAGACTGACGAGTATCACTTTCATTGATAGTGGTTGCCAAGCTTCCAAAAAACTAAGAGTTTCCTGAAATCAGCAAACATTTTTTCACCCAATATTGATGACACTTGCAGGTAATGATCAGTACACCAATCCCACTTGGCTCACCAAATTCGTATTCTAGGTTAAACCGTTCCTTTGCAGTAACCGTTTTCATCTTTAGGTTTCACTCTGTTTTCTCCTTTATGGATACATGTAGTTGGAACTCTAAATCAAACACGGTTTTTGCTAGCTCTTTGAATCTTGGCACAATAATGTAGTTCCAAGTTCTATCGCTATGGTTTGTGTCCTACTGATGTAGCCCCAAGCAGAGACTGACGAGAATCACTTTCATTGAAAGGGGTTGCCAAGCTTCCAAAAAACTACGAGTTTCCGGAAATCTCAGCAAACATTTTTTCACCCAAATCTTGATGAAACTTCCATTTAATGATCCGCCCACCAATCCCACTTGGCTCACCAAATTTCGTTCTTCTAGGTTAAACCGTTCCTTTCCAGTAACCGTTTTCATGCTTAGGTTTCACTCTGTTTTCTCCTATATGGATACATGTAGTTGGAACTCTAAATCAAACACTGTTTGTGCTAGGTCTTTGAAACTTGGCACAATAATGTAGTTTCAAGTTCTATCGCTATCGTTTGTGTACTATTGAAGTACCCCCAAGCAGAGACTGACGAGAATCCCTTTCATTAAAAGGGGTTGCCATGCTTCCAAAAAACTACGAGTTTATTGAAATCTCAGGAAACATTATTTCACGCAATCTTCATGATACTTGCAGGTAATGATCAGTACACCATTCCCACTTGACTCAACAAATTTCCTTCTTCTAGGTTAAACCGTTCCTTTGCAGTAACCGTTTTCATCTTTAGGTTTCACTCTGTTTTCTAATATGGATACATGTAGTTGGAACTCTTAATCAAAAACGGTTTGTGCTAGCTCTTTGAAACTTGGCACAATAATGTAGTTCCAAGTTCTATCGCTATGGTTTGTGTCCTATTGAAGTAGCCCCAAGCAGAGACTGACGAGAATCACTTTCATTAAAAGGGGTTTCCAAGCTTCCAAAAAACTAAGAGTTTCCTGAAATCTCAGGAAACATTATTTCACCCAATCTTGATGATACTTGAAGGTAATGATCAGTACACCAATCCCACTTGGATCACCAAATTTCGTATTCTAGGTTAAACCGTTCCTTTGCAGTAACCGTTTTCATCTTTAGGTTTCACTCTGTTTTCTCCTATATGGATACATGAAGCTGGAACTCTAAATCAAACAGGGTTTGTGCTAGCTCTTTGAAACTTGGCAGAATAATGTAGTTCCAAGTTCTATCGCTATTGTTTGTGTCCTATTGAAGTAGCCACAAGCAGAGACTGACGAGAATCACTTTCCTGGAAAAGGGTTGCCAAGCTTCCAAAAAACTACGAGTTTCCGGAAATCTCCGCAAACATTTTTTCACCCAATACTGATAATACTTGCAGGTAATGATCTGTACACCAATCCCAATTGACTCACCAAATTTCGTTCTTCTAGTTTAAACCGTTCCTTTGCAGTAACCGTTTTCATCTTTAGGTTTCACTCTGTTTTCTCCTATATGGATACATGTAGTTGGAACTCTAAATCAAAACGGTTTGTGCTAGCTCTTTGAAACTTGGCTCAATAATGTAGTTCCAAGTTCTATCGCTATGGTTTGTGTCCTATTGAAGTAGCCC
Source organism: Urocitellus parryii (assembly GCF_045843805.1). Classification (NCBI taxonomy): domain Eukaryota; kingdom Metazoa; phylum Chordata; class Mammalia; order Rodentia; family Sciuridae; genus Urocitellus; species Urocitellus parryii. Next base: position 85,141 of record NW_027554187.1, read on the forward strand.
CAAGCAGAGACTGACAAGAATCAGTTTCATTGAAAGGGGTTTCCAAGCTTCCAAAAAACTAAGAATTTCCTGAAATCTCAGCAAACATTTTTCCACCCAATATTTATGACACTTGCAGGTCATGATCAGTACACCAATCCCACTTGGCTCACCAAATTTCGTTCTTCTAGGTTAAACCGTTCCTTTGCAGTAACCGTTTTTATGTTTAGGTTTCACTCTGTTTTCTCCTATATGGATACATGTAGTTGGGACTCTAAATCAAACACGGTTTGTGCTAGCTCGTTGAAACTTGGCACAATCATGTAGCTCCAAGTTCTATCGCTATGGTTTGTGTCCTATTGAAGTAGCCCCAAGCAGAGACTGACGAGAATCACTTTCATTAAAAGGGGTTGCCAAGCTTCCAAAAACTACGAGTTTCCTGAAATCTCAGCAAACATTTTTTCACCCAATACTGATGATACTTGCAGGTAATGATCTGTACACCAATCCCAATTGGCTCACCAAATTTCGTTCTTCTAGTTTAAACCTTTCCTTTGCAGTAACCGTTTTCATGTTTAGGTTTCACTCTGTTTTCTCCTATATGGATACATGTAGTTGGGACTCTAAATCAAACACGGTTTGTGCTAGCTCTTTGAAACTTGGCACAATAATGTAGTTCCAAATTGTATCACTATGGTTTGTGTCCTATTGAAGTAGCCCCAAGAGAAGACTGACGAGAATCACTTTCATTAAAAGGGGTTGCCAATTTCCAAATCTACGAGATTCCTGAAATCTCAGGAAACATTATTTCACCCAATCTTGATGATACTTGAAGGTAATGATCAGTACACCAATCCCACTTGGCTCACCAAATTTCGTTCTTCTAGGTTAAACCCTTCCTTTGCAGTAACCGTTTTCATCTTTAGGTTTCACTCTGTTTTCTCCTGTATGGATACATGTAGTTGGAACTCGAAATCAAACACGGTTTGTGCTTGCTCTTTGAAACATGGCAGAATAATGTAGTTCCAAGTTCTATCGCTATTGTTTGTGTCCTATTGAAGTAGCCTCACGCAGAGACTGACGAGAATCACTTTCATTGAAAGGGGTTGCCCAGCTTCCAAAAACTACGAGTTTCCTGAAATCTCAGGAAACATTATTTCACCCAATACTGATGACACTTACAGGTAATGATCAGTACACCAATCCCACTTGGCTCACCAAATTTCGTTCTTCTAGGTTAAACTGTTCCTTTGCAGTAACCGTTTTCATCTTTAGGTTTCACTCTGTTTTCTCCTATATGGATACATGTAGTTGGAACTCGAAATCAAACACAGTTTGTGCTAGCTCTTTGAAACTTGGCAGAATAATGTAGTTCCAAGTTCTATCGCTATTGTTTGTGTCCTATTGAAGTAGCCCGAAGCAGAGACTGACGAGAATCACTTTCCTTGAAAGGGGTTGCCAAGCTTCCAAAAAACTACGAGTTTCCGGGAATCTCAGCAAACATTTTTTCACCCAATACTGATGATACTTGCAGGTAATGATCTGTACACCAATCCCAATTGGCTCACCAAATTTCGTTCTTCTAGTTTAAACCGTTCCTTTGCAGTAACCGTTTTCATGTGTAGGTTTCACTCTGTTTTCTCATATATGGATACATGTAGTTGGAACTCTAAATCAAAAACGGTTTGTGCTAGCTCTTTGAAACTTGGCTCAATAATGTAGTTCCAAGTTCTATCGCTATGGTTTGTGTACTATTGAAGTAGCCCCAAGCAGAGACTGACGAGAATCACTTTCATTAAAAGGGGTTGCCAAGCTTCCAAAAAACTACGAGTTTAGTGAAATCTCAGGAAACATTATTTCACCCAATATTGATGACACTTGCAGGTAATGATCAGTACACCAATCCCACTTGGCTCACCAAATTTCGTTCTACTAGGTTAAACCGTTCCTTTGTAGTAACCGTTTTCATCTTTAGGTTTCACTCTGTTTTCTCCTATATGTATACATGTAGTTGGAACTCTAAATCAAAAACGGTTTATGCTAGCTCTTTGAAACTGGGCACAATAATGTAGTTCCAGATTCTATCGCTATGGTTTGTGTCCTATTGAAGTAGCCCCAAGCAGAGACTGACGAGAATCACTTTCATTGAAAGGGGTTTCCAAGCTTCCAAAAAACTAAGAGTTTCCTGAAATCTCAGCAAACAATTTTCACCCAATATTGATGACACTTGCAGGTAATGATCAGTACACCAATCCCACTTGACTCACCAAATTTCGTTCTTCTAGGTTAAACCGTTCCTTTGCAGTAACCGTTTTTTATGTTTAGGTTTCATTCTGTTTTCTCCTATATGGATACATGTAGTTGGAACTCTAAATCAAACACGGTTTGTGCTAGCTCCTTGAAACTTGACACAATAATGTAGTTCCAAGTTCTATCGCTATGGTTTGTGTCCTATTGAAGTAGCCCTAAGCAGAGACTGACGAGAATCACTTTCATTAAAAGGGGTTGCCAAGCTTCCAAAATCTAGGAGATTCCTGAAATCTCAGGAAACATTATTTCACCCAATTTGATGATACTTGCAGGTAATGATCAGTACACCAATCCTTTTGGCTCACCAAATTTCGTTCTTCTAGATTAAACCGTTCCTTTGCAGTAACCATTTTCATCTTTAGGTTTCACTCTGTTTTCTCCTATATGGATACATGTAGTTGGAACTCTAAATCAAACACGGTTTGTGCTAGCTCCTTGAAACTTGACATAATAATGTAGTTCCAAGTTCTATCGCTATGGTTTGTGTCCTATTGAAGTAGCCCTAAGCAGAGACTGAGGAGAATCACTTTCATTAAAAGGTTTTGCCAAGCTTCCAAAAAACTACGAGTTTAGTGAAATCTCAGGAAACATTATTTCACCCATCTTGATGATACTTGCAGGTAATGATCAGTACACCAATCCCACTTGGCTCACCAAATTTCGTTCTTCTACTTTAAACCGTTCCTTTGCAGTAACCGTTTTCATCTTTAGGTTTCACTCTGTTTTCTCCTATATGGATACATGTAGTTGGAACTCTAAATCAAAAATGGTCTGTACTAGCTCTTTGAAACTTGGCACAATAATATATTTCCAAGTTCTATCACTATGGTTTGTGTCCTATTGAAGTATCCCCAAGCAGAGACTGACGAGAATCACTTTCATTAAAAGGGGTTGCCAATTTCCAAATCTACGAGATTCCTGAAATCTCAGGAAACATTATTTCACCCAATCTTGATGATACTTGAAGGTAATGATCAGTACACCAATCCCACTTGGCTCACCAAATTTCGTTCTTCTAGGTTAAACCCTTCCTTTGCAGTAACCGTTTTCATCTTTAGGTTTCACTCTGTTTTCTCCTGTATGGATACATGTAGTTGGAACTCGAAATCAAACACGGTTTGTGCTTGCTCTTTGAAACATGGCAGAATAATGTAGTTCCAAGTTCTATCGCTATTGTTTGTGTCCTATTGAAGTAGCCTCACGCAGAGACTGACGAGAATCACTTTCATTGAAAGGGGTTGCCCAGCTTCCAAAAAACTACGAGTTTCCTGAAATCTCAGGAAACATTATTTCACCCAATATTGATGACACTTACAGGTAATGATCAGTACACCAATCCCATTTGGCTCACCAAATTTCGTTCTTCTAGGATAAACCGTTCCTTTCCAGTAACCGTTTTCATCTTTAGGTTTCACTCTGTTTTCTCCTATATGGATACATGTAGTTGGAACTCTAAATCAAACACTGTTTGTGCTAGGTCTTTGAAACTTGGCACAATCATGTAGTTCCAAGTTCTATCGCTATGGTTTGTGTCCTATTGAAGTAGCCCCAAGCAGAGACTGACGAGAATCACTTTCATTAAAAGGGGTTGCCAAGCTTCCAAAAAACTACGAGTTTCCTGAAATCTCAGCAAACATTTTTTCACCCAATACTGATGATACTTGCAGGTAATGATCTGTACACCAATCCCAATTGGCTCACCAAATTTCGTTCTTCTAGGTTAAACCGTTCCTTTGCAGTAACCGTTTTCATGTTTAGGTTTCACTCTGTTTTCTCCTATATGGATACATGTAGTTGGGACTCTAAATCAAAGACGGTTTGTGCTAGCTCTTTGAAACTTGGCACAATAATGTAGTTCCAAATTGTATCACTATGGTTTGTGTCCTATTGAAGTAGCCAAAAGCAGAGACTGACGAGGAATCACTTTCATTAAAAGGGGTTGCCAAGCTTCCAAAATCTAGGAGATTCCTGAAATCTCAGGAAACATTATTTCACCCAATTTGATGATACTTGCAGGTAATGATCAGTACACCAATCCTTTTGGCTCACCAAATTTCGTTCTTCTAGATTAAACCGTTCCTTTGCAGTAACCGTTTTCATCTTTAGGTTTCACTCTGTTTTCTCCTATATGGATACATGTAGTTGGAACTCTAAATCAAACACGGTTTGTGCTAGCTCCTTGAAACTTGACACAATAATGTAGTTCCAAGTTATATCGCTATGGTTTGTGTCCTATTGAAGTAGCCCTAAGCAGAGACTGACGAGAATCACTTTCATTAAAAGGGGTTGCCAAGCTTCCAAAATCTAGGAGATTCCTGAAATCTCAGGAAACATTATTTCACCCAATTTGATGATACTTGCAGGTAATGATCAGTACACCAATCCTTTTGGCTCACCAAATTTCGTTCTTCTAGATTAAACCGTTCCTTTGCAGTAACCATTTTCATCTTTAGGTTTCACTCTGTTTTTCTCCTATATGGATACATGTAGTTGGAACTCTAAATCAAACACGGTTTGTGCTAGCTCCTTGAAACTTGACATAATAATGTAGTTCCAAGTTCTATCGCTATGATTTGTATCCTATTGAAGTAGCCCCAAGAAGAGACTGACGAGAATCACTTTCTTTAAAAGGGGTTACCATGCTTCCAAAAAACTACGAGTTTAGTGAAATCTCAGGAAACATTATTTCACCCAATCTTGATGATACTTGCAGGTAATGATCAGTACTCCATTCCCACTTGGCTCACCAAATTTCGTTCTTCTACTTTAAACCGTTCCTTTGCAGTAACCATTTTCATCTTTAGGTTTCCCTCTGTTTTCTCCCATATGGATACATGTAGTTGGAACTCTAAATCAAAAATGGTTTGTACTAGCTCTTTGAAACTTGGCACAATAATATATTTCCAAGTTCTATCACTATGGTTTGTGTCCTATTGAAGTATCCCCAAGCAGAGACTGACGAGAATCACTTTCATTAAAAGGGGTTGCCAATTTCCAAAATCTACGAGATTCCTGAAATCTCAGGAAACATTATTTCACCCAATCTTGATGATACTTGAAGGTAATGATGAG
>NW_027554188.1:0-90383 GCF_045843805.1 Urocitellus parryii
CCTGCAAAGGAACGGTTTAACCTAGAAGACAAAAATTTGGTGAGCCACGTGGGACTGGTGTACAGATTATTACCTGCCAGTATCATCAAGATTGGGTGAAAAAATGTTTGCTGAGATTTCAGGAAACTCGTAGATTTTGGAAGCTTGGCAACCCCTTTCAATGAAAGTGATTCTCGTCAGTCTCTGCTTGGGGTACTTCAATAGGACACAAACCATAGCGATAGAACTTGGAACTAAATTATTGTGCCAAGTTTCAAAGAGCTAGCAGAAACCGTGTTTGATTTAAAGTTCCAACTACATGTATCCATATAGGAGAAAACAGAATGAAACCTAAACATGAAAACAGTTACTGCAAAGGAACGGTTTAACCTAGAAGAACGAAATTTGGAAAGCCAAGTGGGATTGGTGTACTGATCATTACCTGCCAGTATCATCAAGATTGGGTGAAAAAATGTTTGCTGAGATTTCAGGAGACTTGTATTTTTTTGGAAGCTCGGCAACCCCTTTCAATGAAAGTGATTCTCGTCAGTCTCTGCTTTGGCTACTTCATTAAGACACAAACCATAGCGATAGAACTTGGAACTACATTATTGTGCCAAGTTTCAAAGAGCTAGCACAAACCGTGTTTGATTTAGAGTTCCAAATACATGTATCCATATAGGAGAAAACAGAGTGAAACCTAAACATGAAAACGGTTACTGCAAAGGAACGGTTTAACCTAGAAAAACGAAATTTGGTGAGCCAAGTGGGATTGGTGTACTGATCATTACCTGCAAATATCATCAAGATTGGGTGAAAAAATGTTTGCTGAGATTTCAGGAAACTCGTAGTTTTTCAGAAGCTTGGCAACCACTTTCAATGAAAGTGATTCTCGTCAGTCTCTGCTTGGGGATACTTCAATAGGACAGAAACCATAGCGATAGAACGTGGAAGTACATTATTGTGCCAAGTTTCAAAGAGCTAGCACAAACCGTGTTTGATTGAGAGTTCCAACTACATGTATCCATATAGGAGAAAACAGAGTGAAACCTAAACATGAAAACGGTTACTGCAAACGAACGGTTTAAACTAGAAGAACGAAATTTGGTGAGCCAAGTGGGACTGGTGTACTGATCATTACCTGCCAGTATCATCAAGATTGGGTGAAAAATGTTTGCTGAAATTTCAGGAAACTTGTAGTTTTTCAGAAGCTTGGCAACCCCTTTCAATGAAAGTGATTCTCGTCAGTCTCTGCTTGGGGCTACTTCAATAGGACACAAACCGTAGCGATAGAACTTGGAACTACATTATTGTGCCACGTTTCAAAGAGCTAGCACAAACCGTGTTTGATTTAGAGTTCCAAATACATGTATCCATATAGGAGAAAACAGAGTGAAACCTAAACATGAAAACGGTTCCTGCAAAGGAACGGTTTAAACTAGAAGACAAAAATTTGGTGAGCCACGTGGGACTGGTGTACAGATTATTACCTGCCAGTATCATCAAGATTGGGTGAAAAATGTTTGCTGAGATTTCAGGAAACTCGTAGATTTTGGAAGCTTGGCAAACCCTTTCAATGAAAGTGATTCTCGTCAGTCTCTTCTTGGGGTACTTCAATAGGACTCAAACCATAGCGATAGAACTTGGAACTACATCATTGTGCCAAGTTTCAAAGAGCTAGCAGAAACCGTGTTTGATTTAAAGTTCCAACTACATGTATCCATATAGGAGAAAACAGAGTGAAACCTAAACATGAAAACAGTTACTGCAAAGGAACGGTTTAACCTAGAAGAACGAAATTTGGAAAGCCAAGTGGGATTGGTGTACTGATCATTACCTGCCAGTATCATCAAGATTGGGTGAAAAAATGTTTGCTGAGATTTCAGGAAACTCGTAGATTTTGGAAGCTTGGCAACCCCTTTCAATGAAAGTGATTCTCGTCAGTCTCTGCTTGGGGTACTTCAATAGGACACAAACCATAGCGATAGTACTTTGAACTACTTTATTGTGCCAAGTTTCAAAGAGCTAGCACAAACCGTGTTTGATTTAGAGTTCCAACTACATGTATCCATATAGGAGAAAACAGAGTGAAACCTAAACATGAAAACGGTTACTGCAAAGGAACGGTTTACCCTGGAAGAACGAAATTTGGTGAGCCACGTGGGATTGGTGTACTGATCATTACCTGCAAGTATCATCTAGATTGGGTGAAAAAATGTTTGCTGAGGTTTCAGGAAACTCGTAGTTTATGGAAGCTTGGCAAACCCTTTCAATGAAAGTGATTCTCGTCAGTCTCTTCTTGGGGCTCCTTCAATAGGACACAAACCATAGCGATAGAATTTGGAACTACATTATTGTGCCATGTTTCAAAGAGCTAGCCCAAACCGTGTTTGATTTAGAGTTCCAACTACATGTATCCACATAGGAGAAAACAGAGTGAAACCTAAACATGAAAACGGATACTGCAAACGAACGGTTTAACCTAGAAGAACGAAATTTGGTGAGCCAAGTGGGACTGGTGTACTGATCATTACCTGCAAGTATCATCAAGATTGGGTGAAAAAGTGTTTGCTCAGGTTTCAGGAAACTCGTATTTTTTTTAAGCTTGGCAACCCCTTTCAATGAAAGTGATTCTCGTCAGTCTCTGCTTGGGGCTACTTCAATAGGACACAAACCATAGCGATAGACCTTGGAACTACATTACTGTGCCAAGTTTCAAAGAGCTAGCAGAAACCGTGTTTGATTAAAAGTTCCAACTACATGTATCCATATAGGAGAAAACAGAGTGAAACCTAACAATGAAAACAGATACTGCAAAGGAACGGTTTAACCTAGAAGAACGAAATTTGGTGAGCCAAGTGGGATTGGTGTACTGATCATTACCTGCCAGTATCATCAAGATTGGGTGAAAAAATGTTTGTTCAATTTACAGGAAACTCGTAGTTTTTTGGAAGCTTGGCAACCCCTTTCAATGAAAGTGATTCTCGTCAGTCTCTGCTTGGGGCTACTTCAATAGGACACACACGATAGCGATAGAACTTGGAACTACATTATTGTGCCAAGTTTCAAAGAGCTAGCACAAACCGTGTTTGATTTAGAGTTCCAACTACATGTGTCCATATAGGAGAAAACAGAGTGAAACCTAAACATGAAAACGGTTACTGCAAAGGAACGGTTTAACCTCGAAGAACGATATTTGGTGAGTCAAGTGGATTGGTGTACTGATCATTACCTGCCAGTATCATCAAGATTGGGTGAAAAATGTTTGGTGAGATTTCAGGAAACTCGTAGTTGTTTGGAAGCTCGGCAACCCCTTTCAATGAAAGTGATTCTCGTCAGTCTCTGCTTGAGGCTACTTCAATAGGACACAAACCATAGCGATAGAACTTGGAACTACATTATTGTGGCAAGTTTCAAAGAGCTAGCACAAACCGTGTTTGATTTAGAGTTCCAACTACATGTATCCATATAAGAGAAAACAGAGTGAAATCTAAACATGAAAACGGTTACTGCAAACGAACGGTTTGAACTAGAAGAACGAAATTTGGTGAGCCAAGTGGGACTGGTGTACTGATCATTACCTGCAAGTATCATCAAGTTTGGGTGAAAAAATGTTTGCTGAGATTTCAGGAAACTCGTAGTTTTTTGGAAGCTTGGCAACCCCTTTCAATGAAAGTGATTCTCGTCAGTCTCTTCTTGAGGCTACTTCAGTAGGACAAAAACCATAGCGATAGAACTTGGAACTACATTATTGTGCCAAGTTTCAAAGAGCTAGCACAAACCGTGTTTGACTTAGAGTTCCAAATACATGTATCCATATAGGAGAAAACAGAGTGAAACCTATACATGAAAACGGTTACTGCAAAGGAACGGTTTCACCTAGAAGAACGAAATGTGGAAAGTCAAGTGGGATTGGTGTACTGATCATTACCTGCAAGTATCATCAAGATTGGTTGAGAAAATGTTTGCTGAGATTTCAGGAAAATCATAGTATTTTGGAAGCTTGGCAACCCCTTTCAATGAAAGTGATTCTCATCAGTCTCTGCTTGGGGCGACTTCAATAGGACACAAACCATAGCGATAGAACTTGGAACTACATTATTGTGCCAAGTTTCAAAGAGCTAGCACAAACCGTGTTTGATTTAGAGTTCCAACTACATGTATCCATATAGGAGAAAACAGAGTGAAATCTAAACATGAAAACGGTTTCTACAAAGGAACGGTTTAAACTAGAGAAGAACGAAATTTGGTGAGCCAAGTGGGATTGGTGTACCTGCAAATATTACCTGCAAATATCATCAAGATTTGGTGAAAAAATGTTTACTGAGAATACAGGAAACTCGTAGATTTTCGGAAGCTTGGCAACTCCTTTCAATGAAAGTGATTCTCGTCAGTCTCTGCTTCGGGGTACTTCAATAGGACACAAACCATAGCGATAGAACTTGGAACTACATTATTGTGCCAAGTTTCAAAGAGCTAGCAGAAACCGTGTTTGATTTAGAGTTCCAAATACATGTATCCATATAGGAGAAAACAGAGTGAAACCTAAACATGAAAACGGATACTGCAAACGAACGGTTTAACCTAGAAGAACGAAATTTGGTGAGCCAAGTGGGACTGGTGTACTGATCATTACCTGCAAGTATCATCAAGATTGGGTGAAAAAATGTTTGCTGAGGTTTCAGGAAACTCGTAGTTTTTTGGAAGCTTGGCAACCCCTTTCAATGAAAGTGATTCTCGTCAGTCTCTACTTGGGGCTATTTCAATAGGACACAAACCATAGGGATAAAACTTGGAACTATATTATTGTGCCAAGTTTCAAAGAGCTAGCACAAACCGTGTTTGATTTAGAGTTCCAACTACATGTATCCATATAGGAGAAAACAGAGTGAAACCTAAACATGAAAACGGTTACTGCAAAGGAACGGTTTCACCTAGAAGAACGAAATTTGGTGAGCCAAGTGGGACTGGTGTACTGATCATTACCTGCAAGTATCATCAAGATTGGGTGAAAAAGTGTTTGCTCAGGTTTCAGGAAACTCGTATTTTTTTTAAGCTTGGCAACCCCTTTCAATGAAAGTGATTCTCGTCAGTCTCTGCTTGGGGCTACTTCAATAGGACACAAACCATAGCGATGGACCTTGGAACTACATTACTGTGCCAAGTTTCAAAGAGCTAGCACACACCGTGTTTGACTTAGAGTTCCAACTACATGTATCCATATAGGAGAAAACAGAGTGAAACCTAAACATGAAAACGGTTACTGCAAAGGAATGGTTTAACATAGAAGAACGAAATTTGGAGAGCCAAGTGGGATTGGTGTACTGATCATTACCTGCCAGTATCATAAGATTGGGTGAAAAAATGTTTGCTGAGATTTCAGGAAACTTGTAGTTTTTTGGAAACTCGGCAAGCCCTTTCAATGAAAGTGATTCTCGTCAGTCTCTGCTTTGGCTACTTCAATAGGACACAAACCATAGCGATAGAACTTGGAACTACATTATTCTGCCAAGTTTCAAAGAGCTAGCACAAACCGTGTTTGATTTAGAGTTCCAAATACATGTATCCATATAGGAGAAAACAGAGTGAAACCTAAACATGAAAACTGTTCCTGCAAAGGAACGGTTTAACCTAGAAGACAAAAATTTGGTGAGCCACGTGGGACTGGTGTACAGATTATTACCTGCCAGTATCATCAAGATTGGGTGAAAAAATGTTTGCTGAGATTTCAGGAAACTCGTAGATTTTGGAAGCTTGGCAACCCCTTTCAATGAAAGTGATTCTCGTCAGTCTCTGCTTGGGGTACTTCAATAGGACACAAACCATAGCGATAGAACTTGGAACTAAATTATTGTGCCAAGTTTCAAAGAGCTAGCAGAAACCGTGTTTGATTTAAAGTTCCAACTACATGTATCCATATAGGAGAAAACAGAATGAAACCTAAACATGAAAACAGTTACTGCAAAGGAACGGTTTAACCTAGAAGAACGAAATTTGGAAAGCCAAGTGGGATTGGTGTACTGATCATTACCTGCAAGTATCATCAAGATTGGTTGAAAAAATGTTTGCTGAGATTTCAGGAAATTCATAGTATTTTGGAAGCTTGGCAACCCATTTCAATGAAAGTGATTCTCGTCAGTCTCTGCTTGGGGCTACTTCAATAGGACAAAAACCATAGCGATAGAACTTGGAACTACATTATTCTGCTAAGTTTCAAAGAGCTAGCAGAAACCGTGTTTGATTTAGAGTTCCAACTACATGTATCCATATAGGAGAAAACAGAGTGAAACTCAAACATGAAAACGGTTACAGCAAAGGAACGGTTTAACCTAGAAGAACCAAATTTGGTGAGCCAAGTGGGATTGGTGTACTTATCATTACCTGCCAGTATCATCAAGATTGGGTGTAAAAATGTTTGCTGAGATTTCAGGAAACTCGTAGTTTTTCAGAAGCTTAGCAACCCCTTTCAATGAAAGTGATTCTCGTCAGTCTCTGCTTGGGGATACTTCAATAGGACAGAAACCATAGCGATAGAACTTGGAAGTACATTATTGTGCCAAGTTTCAAAGAGCTAGCACAAACCGTGTTTGATTGAGAGTACCAACTACATGTATCCATATAGGAGAAAACAGAGTGAGACCTAAACATGAAAACGGTTCCTGCAAGGAACGGTTTAACCTAGAAGACAAAAATTTGGTGAGCCACGTGGGACTGGTGTCCTGATCATTACCTGCAAGTATCATCAAGATTGGGTGAAAAAATGTTTGCTGAGATTTCAGGAAACTCGTAGGTTTTCGGAAGCTTGGCAACCCCTTTCAATGAGAGGGATTCTCGTCAGTCTCTGCTTGGGGCTCCTTGAATAGGACACAAACCATAGGGATAAAACTTGGAACTACATTATTGTGCCAAGTTTCAAAGAGCTAGCACACACCGTGTTTGACTTAGAGTTCCAACTACATGTATCCATATAGGAGAAAACAGAGTGAAACCTAAACATGAAAACGGTTACTGCAAAGGAACGGTTTAACACAGAAGAACGAAATTTGGAGAGCAAAGTGGGATTGGTGTACTGATCATTACCTGCCAGTATCATCAAGATTGGGTGAAAAAATGTTTGCTGAGATTGCAGGAAACTTGTAGTTTTATGGAAGCTCGGCAACCCCTTTCAATGAAAGTGATTCTCGTCAGTCTCTGCTTTGGCTACTTCAATAGGACACAAACCATAGCGATAGAACTGGGAACTACATTATTGTGCCAAGTTTCAAAGAGCTAGCACAAACCGTGATTGATTTAGAGTTCCAAATACATGTATCCATATAGGAGAAAACAGAGTGACACCTAAACATGAAAACGGTTACTGCAAAGGAACGGTTTAACCTAGAAGAACGAAATTTGGAAAGCCAAGTGGGATTGGTGTACTGATCATTACCTGCAAGTATCATCAAGATTGGTTGAAAAAATGTTTGCTGAGATTTCAGGAAATTCATAGTATTTTGGAAGCTTGGCAACCCATTTCAATGAAAGTGATTCTCGTCAGTCTCTGCTTGGGGCTACTTCAATAGGACAAAAACCATAGCGATAGAACTTGGAACTACATTATTCTGCTAAGTTTCAAAGAGCTAGCAGAAACCGTGTTTGATTTAGAGTTCCAACTACATGTATCCATATAGGAGAAAACAGAGTGAAACTCAAACATGAAAACGGTTACAGCAAAGGAACGGTTTAACCTAGAAGAACCAAATTTGGTGAGCCAAGTGGGATTGGTGTACTTATCATTACCTGCCAGTATCATCAAGATTGGGTGTAAAAATGTTTGCTGAGATTTCAGGAAACTCGTAGTTTTTCAGAAGCTTAGCAACCCCTTTCAATGAAAGTGATTCTCGTCAGTCTCTGCTTGGGGATACTTCAATAGGACAGAAACCATAGCGATAGAACTTGGAAGTACATTATTGTGCCAAGTTTCAAAGAGCTAGCACAAACCGTGTTTGATTGAGAGTACCAACTACATGTATCCATATAGGAGAAAACAGAGTGAAACCTAAACATGAAAACGGTTCCTGCAAGGAACGGTTTAACCTAGAAGACAAAAATTTGGTGAGCCACGTGGGACTGGTGTCCTGATCATTACCTGCAAGTATCATCAAGATTGGGTGAAAAAAGGTTTGCTGAGATTTCAGGAAACTCGTAGGTTTTCGGAAGCTTGGCAACCCCTTTCAATGAGAGGGATTCTCGTCAGTCTCTGCTTGGGGCTCCTTGAATAGGACACAAACCATAGGGATAAAACTTGGAACTACATTATTGTGCCAAGTTTCAAAGAGCTAGCACACACCGTGTTTGACTTAGAGTTCCAACTACATGTATCCATATAGGAGAAAACAGAGTGAAACCTAAACATGAAAACGGTTACTGCAAAGGAACGGTTTAACCCAGAAGAACGAAATTTGGAGAGCAAAGTGGGATTGGTGTACTGATCATTACCTGCCAGTATCATCAAGATTGGGTGAAAAAATGTTTGCTGAGATTGCAGGAAACTTGTACTTTTATGGAAGCCTGGCAACCCCTTTCAATGAAAGTGATTCTCGTCAGTCTCTGCTTTGGCTACTTCAATAGGACACAAACCATAGCGATAGAACTGGGAACTACATTATTGTGCCAAGTTTCAAAGAGCTAGCACAAACCGTGTTTGATTTAGAGTTCCAAATACATGTATCCATATAGGAGAAAACAGAGTGACACCTAAACATGAAAACGGTTACTGCAAAGGAACGGTTTAACCTAGAAGAACGAAATTTGGTGACCCAAGTGGGATTGGTGTACTGATCATTACCTGCAAATATCATCAAGATTGGGTGAAAAAATGTTTGCTGAGATTTCAGGAAACTCGTAGTTTTCCAGAAGCTTGGCAACCCCTTTCAATGAAAGTGATTCTCGTCAGTCTCTGCTTGGGGCTACTTCAATAGGACACAAACCGTAGCGATAGAACTTGGAACTACATTATTGTGCCACGTTTCAAAGAGCTAGCACAAACCGTGTTTGATTTAGAGTTCCAACTACATGTATCCATATAGGAGAAAACAGAGTGAAACGTAAACATGAAAACGGTTCCTGCAAAGGAACGGTTTAACCTAGAAGAACCAAATTTGGTGAGCCAAGTGGGATTGGTGTACTTATCATTACCTGCCAGTATCATCAAGATTGGGTGTAAAAATGTTTGCTGAGATTTCAGGAAACTCGTAGATTTTCAGAAGCTCAGCAACCCCTTTCAATGAAAGTGATTCTCGTCAGTCTCTGCTTGGGGATACTTCAATAGGACAGAAACCATAGCGATAGAACTTGGAAGTACATTATTGTGCCAAGTTTCAAAGAGCTAGCACAAACCGTGTTTGATTGAGAATTCCAACTACGTGTATCCATATAGGAGAAAACAGAGTGAAACCTAAACATGAAAACGGTTCCTGCAAAGGAACGGTTTAACCTAGAAGACAAAAATTTGGTGAGCCACGTGGGACTGGTGTCCTGATCATTACCTGCAAGTATCATCAAGATTGGGTGAAAAAATGTTTGCTGAGATTTCAGGAAACTCGTAGGTTTTCGGAAGCTTGGCAACCCCTTTCAATGAAAGTGATTCCCGTCAGTCTCTGCTTGGGGCTCCTTCAATAGGACACAAACCATAGCGATAGAAGTTGGAACTACATTATTGTGCCAAGTTTCAAAGAGCTAGTACACACCGTGTTTGACTTAGAGTTCCAACTACATGTATCCATATAGGAGAAAACAGAGTGAAACCTAAACATGAAAACGGTTACTGCAAAGGAACGGTTTAACCTAGAAGAACGAAATTTGGAGAGCCAAGTGGGATTGGTGTACTGATCATTACCTGCAAGTATCATCAAGATTGGGTGAAAAAATGTTTGCTGAGATTTCAGGAAACTTGTAGTTTTTTGGAAGCTCGGCAACCCCTTTCAATGAAAGTGATTCTCGTCAGTCTCTGCTTTGGCTACTTCAATAGGACACAAACCATAGCGATAGAACTTGGAACTACATTATTGTGCCAAGTTTCAAAGAGCTAGCACAAACCGTGTTTGATTTAGAGTTCCAAATACATGTATCCATATAGGAGAAAACAGAGTGACACCTAAACATGAAAACGGTTACTGCAAAGGAACGCTTTAACCTAGAAGAACGAAATTTGGTGAGCCAAGTGGGATTGGTGTACTGATCATTACCTGCAAATATCATCAAGATTGGGTGAAAAAATGTTTGCTAAGATTTCAGGAAACTTGTAGTTTTTTGGAAGCTTGGCAACCCCTTTCAATGAAAGTGATTCTCGTCAGTCTCTGCTTGGGGCTACTTCAATAGGACAAAAACCATAGCGATAGAACTTGGAACTACATTATTCTGCCAAGTTTCAAAGAGCTAGCACAAACCGTGTTTGATTTAGAGTTCCAACTACATGTATCCACACAGGAGAAAACAGAGTGAAACCTAAACATGAAAACGGTTACTGCAAACGAACGGTTTAAACTAGAAGAACGAAATTTGGTGAGCCAAGTGGGACTGGTGTACTGATCATTACCTGCCAGTATCATCAAGATTGGGTGAAAAAATGTTTGCTGAGGTTTCAGGAAACTCGTAGTTTTTCAGAAGCTTGGCAACCCCTTTCAATGAAAGTGATTCTCGTCAGTCTCTGCTTGGGGCTACTTCAATAGGACACAAACCATAGCGATAGAACTTGGAACTACATTATTGTGCCAAGTTTCAAAGAGCTAGCACAAACCGTGTTTGATTTAGAGTTCCAAATACATGTATCCATATAGGAGAAAACAGAGTGAAACCTAAACATGAAAACGGTTCCTGCAAAGGAACGGTTTAACCTAGAAGACAAAAATTTGGTGAGCCACGTGGGACTGGTGTACAGATTATTACCTGCCAGTATCATCAAGATTGGGTGAAAAAATGTTTGCTGACATTTCAGGAAACTCGTAGATTTTGGAAGCTTGGCAACCCCTTTCAATGAAAGTGATTCTCGTCAGTCTCTGCTTGGGGTACTTCAATAGGACACAAACCATAGCGAAAGAACTTGGAACTACATTATTGTGCTAAGTTTCAAAGAGCTAGCAGAAACCGTGTTTGATTTAAAGTTCCAACTACATGTATCCATATAGGAGAAAACAGAGTGAAACCTAAACATGAAAACAGTTACTGCAAAGGAACGGTTTAACCTAGAAGAACGAAATTTGGAAAGCCAAGTGGGATTGGTGTACTGATCATTACCTGCAAGTATCATCAAGATTGGTTGAAAAAATGTTTGCTGAGATTTCAGGAAATTCATAGTATTTTGGAAGCTTGGCAACCCATTTCAATGAAAGTGATTCTCGTGAGTCTCTGCTTGGGGTACTTCAATAGGACACAAACCATAGCGAAAGAACTTGGAAGTACATTATTGTGCCAAGTTTCAAAGAGCTCGCACAAACCGTGTTTGATTGAGAGTTCCAAATACATGTATCCATATAGGAGAAAACTGAGTGAAACCTAAACATGAAAACGGTTGCTGCAAAGGAACGGTTTAACCTAGAAGACAAAAATTTGGTGAGCCACGTGGGACTGGTGTCCTGATCATTACCTGCAAGTATCATCAAGATTGGGTGAAAAAATGTTTGCTGAGATTTCAGGAAACTCGTAGGTTTTCGGAAGCTTGGCAACCCCTTTCAATGAAAGTGATTCTCGTCAGTCTCTGCTTGGGGCTCCTTCAATAGGACACAAACCATAGGGATAGAACTTGGAACTACATTATTGTGCCAAGTTTCAAAGAGCTAGCACACACCGTGTTTGACTTAGAGTTCCAACTACATGTATCCATATAGGAGAAAACAGAGTGAAACCTAAACATGAAAACGGTTACTGCAAAGGAACTGTTTAACCTAGAAGAACGAAATTTGGAGAGCCAAGTGGGATTGGTGTACTGATCATTACCTGCCAGTATCATCAAGATTGGGTGAAAAAATGTTTGCTGAGATTTCAGGAGACTTGTATTTTTTTGGAAGCTCGGCAACCCCTTTCAATGAAAGTGATTCTCGTCAGTCTCTGCTTTGGCTACTTCATTAAGACACAAACCATAGCGATAGAACTTGGAACTACATTATTGTGCCAAGTTTCAAAGAGCTAGCACAAACCGTGTTTGATTTAGAGTTCCAAATACATGTATCCATATAGGAGAAAACAGAGTGAAACCTAAACATGAAAACGGTTACTGCAAAGGAACGGTTTAACCTAGAAAAACGAAATTTGGTGAGCCAAGTGGGATTGGTGTACTGATCATTACCTGCAAATATCATCAAGATTGGGTGAAAAAATGTTTGCTGAGATTTCAGGAAACTCGTAGTTTTTCAGAAGCTTGGCAACCACTTTCAATGAAAGTGATTCTCGTCAGTCTCTGCTTGGGGATACTTCAATAGGACAGAAACCATAGCGATAGAACGTGGAAGTACATTATTGTGCCAAGTTTCAAAGAGCTAGCACAAACCGTGTTTGATTTAGAGTTCCAACTACATGTATCCATATAGGAGAAAACAGAGTGAAACCTAAACATGAAAACGGTTACTGCAAACGAACGGTTTAAACTAGAAGAACGAAATTTGGTGAGCCAAGTGGGACTGGTGTACTGATCATTACCTGCCAGTATCATCAAGATTGGGTGAAAAATGTTTGCTGAGATTTCAGGAAACTTGTAGTTTTTCAGAAGCTTGGCAACCCCTTTCAATGAAAGTGATTCTCGTCAGTCTCTGCTTGGGGCTACTTCAATAGGACACAAACCGTAGCGATAGAACTTGGAACTACATTATTGTGCCACGTTTCAAAGAGCTAGCACAAACCGTGTTTGATTTAGAGTTCCAAATACATGTATCCATATAGGAGAAAACAGAGTGAAACCTAAACATGAAAACGGTTCCTGCAAAGGAACGGTTTAAACTAGAAGACAAAAATTTGGTGAGCCACGTGGGACTGGTGTACAGATTATTACCTGCCAGTATCATCAAGATTGGGTGAAAAAATGTTTGCTGAGATTTCAGGAAACTCGTAGATTTTGGAAGCTTGGCAAACCCTTTCAATGAAAGTGATTCTCGTCAGTCTCTTCTTGGGGTACTTCAATAGGACTCAAACCATAGCGATAGAACTTGGAACTACATCATTGTGCCAAGTTTCAAAGAGCTAGCAGAAACCGTGTTTGATTTAAAGTTCCAACTACATGTATCCATATAGGAGAAAACAGAGTGAAACCTAAACATGAAAACAGTTACTGCAAAGGAACGGTTTAACCTAGAAGAACGAAATTTGGAAAGCCAAGTGGGATTGGTGTACTGATCATTACCTGCCAGTATCATCAAGATTGGGTGAAAAAATGTTTGCTGAGATTTCAGGAAACTCGTAGATTTTGGAAGCTTGGCAACCCATTTCAATGAAAGTGATTCTCGTCAGTCTCTGCTTGGGGTACTTCAATAGGACACAAACCATAGCGATAGTACTTTGAACTACTTTATTGTGCCAAGTTTCAAAGAGCTAGCACAAATCGTGTTTGATTTAGAGTTCCAACTACATGTATCCATATAGGAGAAAACAGAGTGAAACCTAAACATGAAAACGGTTACTGCAAAGGAACGGTTTACCCTGGAAGAACGAAATTTGGTGAGCCACGTGGGATTGGTGTACTGATCATTACCTGCAAGTATCATCAAGATTGGGTGAAAAAATGTTTGCTGAGGTTTCAGGAAACTCGTAGTTTATGGAAGCTTGGCAAACCCTTTCAATGAAAGTGATTCTCGTCAGTCTCTTCTTGGGGCTCCTTCAATAGGACACAAACCATAGCGATAGAATTTGGAACTACATTATTGTGCCAAGTTTCAAAGAGCTAGCCCAAACCGTGTTTGATTTAGAGTTCCAACTACATGTATCCACATAGGAGAAACAGAGTGAAACCTAAACATGAAAACGGATACTGCAAACGAACGGTTTAACCTAGAAGAACGAAATTTGGTGAGCCAAGTGGGACTGGTGTACTGATCATTACCTGCAAGTATCATCAAGATTGGGTGAAAAAGTGTTTGCTCAGGTTTCAGGAAACTCGTATTTTTTTTAAGCTTGGCAACCCCTTTCAATGAAAGTGATTCTCGTCAGTCTCTGCTTGGGGCTACTTCAATAGGACACAAACCATAGCGATAGACCTTGGAACTACATTACTGTGCCAAGTTTCAAAGAGCTAGCAGAAACCGTGTTTGATTAAAAGTTCCAACTACATGTATCCATATAGGAGAAAACAGAGTGAAACCTAACCATGAAAACAGATACTGCAAAGGAACGGTTTAACCTAGAAGAACGAAATTTGGTGAGCCAAGTGGGATTGGTGTACTGATCATTACCTGCCAGTATCATCAAGATTGGGTGAAAAAATGTTTGTTCAATTTACAGGAAACTCGTAGTTTTTGGAAGCTTGGCAACCCCTTTCAATGAAAGTGATTCTCGTCAGTCTCTGCTTGGGGCTACTTCAATAGGACACACACGATAGCGATAGAACTTGGAACTACATTATTGTGCCAAGTTTCAAAGAGCTAGCACAAACCGTGTTTGATTTAGAGTTCCAACTACATGTATCCATATAAGAGAAAACAGAGTGAAATCTAAACATGAAAACGGTTACTGCAAACGAACGGTTTGAACTAGAAGAACGAAATTTGGTGAGCCAAGTGGGACTGGTGTACTGATCATTACCTGCAAGTATCATCAAGTTTGGGTGAAAAAATGTTTGCTGAGATTTCAGGAAACTCGTAGTTTTTTGGAAGCTTGGCAACCCCTTTCAATGAAAGTATTCTCGTCAGTCTCTTCTTGAGGCTACTTCAGTAGGACAAAAACCATAGCGATAGAACTTGGAACTACATTATTGTGCCAAGTTTCAAAGAGCTAGCACAACCGTGTTTGACTTAGAGTTCCAAATACATGTATCCATATAGGAGAAAACAGAGTGAAACCTATACATGAAAACGGTTACTGCAAGGAACGGTTTCACCTAGAAGAACGAAATGTGGAAAAGTCAAGTGGATTGTGTACTGATCATTACCTGCAAGTATCATCAAGATTGGTTGAGAAAATATTTGCTGAGATTTCAGGAAAATCATAGTATTTTGGAAGCTTGGCACCCCTTTCAATGAAAGTGATTCTCATCAGTCTCTGCTTGGGGCGACTTCAATAGGACACAAACCATAGCGATAGAACTTGGAACTACATTATTGTGCCAAGTTTCAAAGAGCTAGCACAAACCGTGTTTGATTTAGAGTTCCAACTACATGTATCCATATAGGGAGAAAACAGAGTTAAATCTAAACATGAAAACGGTTTCTACAAAGGAACGGTTTAAACTAGAAGAACGAAATTTGGTGAGCCAAGTGGGATTGGTGTACCTGCAAATATTACCTGCAAATATCATCAAGATTTGGTGAAAAAATGTTTACTGAGAATACAGGAAACTCGTAGATTTCGGAAGCTTGGCAATCCTTTCAATGAAAGTGATTCTCGTCAGTCTCTGCTTCGGGGTACTTCAATAGGGACACAAACCATAGCGATAGAACTTGGAACTACATTATTGTGCCAAGTTTCAAAGAGCTAGCAGAAACCGTGTTTGATTTAGAGTTCCAAATACATGTATACATATAGGAGAAAACAGAGTGAAACCTAAACATGAAAACGGATACTGCAAACGAACGGTTTAACCTAGAAGAACGAAATTTGGTGAGCCAAGTGGGACTGGTGTACTGATCATTACCTGCAAGTATCATCAAGATTGGTGAAAAAGTGTTTGCTCAGGTTTCAGGAACTCGTAGTTTTTTGGAAGCTTGGCAACCCCTTTCAATGAAAGTGATTCTCGTCAGTCTCTACTTGGGCTCCTTCAATAGGACACAAACCATAGCGATAGAACTTGGAACTACATTATTGTGCCAAGTTTCAAGAGCTAGCCCAAACCGTGTTTGATTTAGAGTTCCAAATACATGTATCCATATAGGAGAAAACAGAGTGAAACCTAAACATGAAAACGGTTACTGCAAAGGAACGGTTTAACCTAGAAGAACGAAATTTGGTGAGCCAAGTGGGA
The DNA here is from genome assembly GCF_045843805.1 of Urocitellus parryii. Taxonomy (NCBI): domain Eukaryota; kingdom Metazoa; phylum Chordata; class Mammalia; order Rodentia; family Sciuridae; genus Urocitellus; species Urocitellus parryii. Next base: position 16,118 of record NW_027554188.1, read on the forward strand.
TTGGAGTACTGATCATTACCTGCAAATATCATCAAGATTGGGTGAAAAATGTTTGCTGAGATTTCAGGAAACTCGTAGTTTTTCAGAAGCTTGGCAACCCCTTTCAATGAAAGTGATTCTCGTCAGTCTCTGCTTGGGGATACTTCAATAGGATACAAACCATAGCGATAGAACTTGGAAGTACATTATTGTGCCAAGTTTCAAAGAGCTAGCACAAACCGTGTTTGATTTAGTGTTCCAAATACATGTATCCATATAGGAGAAAACAGAGTGAAACCTAAACATGAAAACGGTTGCTGTAAAGGAACGGTTTAACCTAGAAGACAAAAATTTGGTGAGCCATGTGGGACTGGTGTCCTGATCATTACCTGCAAGTATCATCAAGATTGGGTGAAAAAATGTTTGCTGAGATTTCAGGAAACTCGTAGGTTTTCGGAAGCTTGGCAACCCCTTTCAATGAAAGTGATTCTCGTCAGTCTCTGCTTGGGGCTCCTTCAATAGGACACAAACCATAGGGATAGAACTTGGAACTACATTATTGTGCCAAGTTTCAAAGAGCTAGCACACACCGTGTTTGACTTAGAGTTCCAACTACATGTATCCATATAGGAGAAAAGAGTGAAACCTAAACATGAAAACGGTTACTGCAAAGGAACAGTTTAACCTAGAAGAACGAAATTTGGAGAGCCAAGTGGGATTGGTGTACTGATCATTACCTACCAGTATCATCAAGATTGGGTGAAAAATGTTTGCTGAGATTTCAGGAAACTCGTAGTTTTCCAGAAGCTTGGCAACCCCTTTCCAATGAAAGTGATTTCTCGTCAGTCTCTGCTTGGGGCTACTTCAATAGGACACAAACCGTAGCGATAGAACTTGGAACTACATTATTCTGCCAAGTTTCAAAGAGCTAGCACAAACCGTGTTTGATTTAGAGTTCCAAATACATGTATCCATATAGGAGAAAACAGAGTGAAAACCTAAACATGAAAACTGTTCCTGCAAAGAACGGTTTAACCTAGAAGACAAAAATTGGTGAGCCACGTGGGACTGGTGTACAGATTATTACCTGCCAGTATCATCAAGATTGGGTGAAAAAATGTTTGCTGAGATTTCAGGAAACTCGTAGATTTTGGAAGCTTGGCAACCCCTTTCAATGAAGTGATTCTCGTCAGTCTCTGCTTGGGGTACTTCAATAGGACACAAACCATAGCGATAGACTTGGAACTACATTATTGTGCCAAGTTTCAAAGAGCTAGCAGAAACCGTGTTTGATTTAAAGTTCCAACTACATGTATCCATATAGGAGAAAACAGAGTGAAACCTAAACATGAAAACAGATACTGCAAAGGAACGGTTTAAACTAGAAGAACGAAATTTGGAAAGCCAAGTGGGATTGGTGTACTGATCATTACCTGCAAGTATCATCAAGATTGGTTGAAAAATGTTTGCTGAGATTTCAGGAAATTCATAGTATTTTGGAAGCTTGGCAACCCATTTCAATGAAAGTGATTTTCGTCAGTCTCTGCTTGGGGCTACTTCAATAGGACACAAACCATAGCGATAGAACTTGGAACTACATTATTCTGCCAAGTTTCAAAGAGCTAGCACAAACCGTGTTTGATTTAGAGTTCCAAATACATGTATCCATATAGGAGAAAACAGAGTGAAACTTAAACATGAAAACGGTTACAGCAAAGGAACGTTTAACCTAGAAGAACGAAATTTGGTGAGCCAAGTGGGATTGGTGTACAGATTATTACCTGCCAGTATCATCAAGATTGGGTCATAAAATGTTTGCTGAGATTTCAGGAAACTCGTAGATTTTGGAAGCTTGGCAACCCCTTTCAATGAAAGTGATTCTCGTCAGTCTCTGCTTGGGGTACTTCAATAGGACACAAACCATAGCGATAGAACTTGGAACTACTTTATTGTGCCAAGTTCAAAGAGCTAGCACAAACCGTGTTTGATTTAGAGTTCAACTACATGTATCCATATAGGAGAAAACAGAGTGAAACCTAAACATGAAAACGGTTTCTACAAAGGAACGGTTTACCGTGGAAGAACGAAATTTGGTGAGCCAAGTGGGATTGGTGTACCTGCAAATATTACCTGCAAATATCATCAAGATTGGGTGAAAAAATGTTCACTGAGAATATAGGAAACTCGTAGTTTTCGGAAGCTTGGCAACTCCTTTCAATGAAAGTGATTCTCGTCAGTCTCTGCTTCGGGGTACTTCAATAGGACACAAACCATAGCGATAGAACTTGGAACTACATTATTGTGCCAAGTTTCAAAGAGCTGGCAGAAACCGTGTTTGATTTAGTGTTCCAAATACATGTATACATATAGGAGAAAACAGAGTGAAACCTAAACATGAAAACGGATACTGCAAAGGAACGGTTTAACCTAGAAGAACGAAATTTGGTGAGCCAAGTGGATTGGTGTACTGATCATTACCTGCCAGTATCATCAAGATTGGGTGAAAAAATGTTTGCTGAGGTTTCAGGAAACTCGTAGTTTTTGGAAGCTTGGCAACCCCTTTCAATGAAAGTGATTCTCGTCAGTCTCTACTTGGGGCTATTTCAATAGGACACAAACCATAGGGATAAAACTTGGAACTATATTATTGTGCCAAGTTTCAAAGAGCTAGCACAAACGTGTTTGATTAGAGTTCCAACTACATGTATCCATATAGGAGAAAACAGAGTGAAACCTAAACATGAAACGGTTACTGCAAAGGAACGGTTTCACCTAGAAGAACGAAATTTGGTGAGCCAAGTGGGACTGGTGTACTGATCATTACCTGCAAGTATCATCAAGATTGGGTGAAAAAGTGTTGCTCAGGTTTCAGGAAACTCGTAGTTTTTGGAAGCTTGGCAACCCCCTTTCAATAAAAGTGATTCTCGTCAGTCTCTTCTTGGGGCTGCTTCAATAGGACACAAACCCACTAGCGATAGAACTTGGAACTACATTATTGTGCCAAGTTTCAAGAGCTAGCACAAACCGTGTTTTGATTTAGAGTTCCAAATACATGTATCCATATAGGAGAAAACAGAGTGAAATAGGAGAAAACAGAGTGAAACCTAAACATGAAAACGGTTACTGCAAAGGAACGGTTTAACCTAGAAGAACGATATTTTGGTGAGCCAAGTGGGGATTGGAGTACTGATCATTACCTGCAAATATCATCAAGATTGGGGTGAAAAAATGTTTGCTGAGATTTCAGGAAACTCGTAGTTTTTCAGAAGCTTGGCAACCCTTTCAATGAAAGTGATTCTCGTCAGTCCTCTGCTTGGGGATACTTCAATAGGATACAAACCATAGCGATAGAACTTGGAAGTACATTATTGTGCCAAGTTTCAAAGAGCTAGCACAAACCGTGTTTGATTTAGAGTTCCAAATACATGTATCCATATAGGAGAAAACAGAGTGAAACCTAAACATGAAAACGGTTGCTGTAAAGGAACGGTTTTAACCTAGAAGACAAAAATTTGGTGAGCCACGTGGGACTGGTGTCCTGATCATTACCTGCAAGTATCATCAAGATTGGGTGAAAAAATGTTTGCTGAGATTTCAGGAAACTCGTAGGGTTTCGGAAGCTTGGCAACCCCTTTCAATGAAAGTGATTCTCGTCAGTCTCTGCTTGGGGCTCCTTCAATAGGACACAAACCATACGGATAGAACTTGGAACTACATTATTGTGCCAAGTTTCAAAGAGCTAGCACACACCGTGTTTGACTTAGAGTTCCAACTACATGTATCCATATAGGAGAAAACAGAGTGAAACCTAAACATGAAAACGGTTCCTGCAAAGGAACGGTTTAACCTATAAGACAAAAATTTGGTGAGCCACGTGGGACTGGTGTACAGATTATTACCTGCCAGTATCATCAAGATTGGGTGAAAAAATGTTTGCTGAGATTTCAGGAAACTCGTAGATTTTGCAAGCTTGGCAACCCCTTTCAATGAGGGTGATTCTCGTCAGTCTCTTCTTGGGGTACTTCAATAGGACTCAAACCATAGTGATAGAACTTGGAACTACATTATTGTTCCAAGTTTCAAAGAGCTAGCAGAAACCGTGTTTGATTTAAAGTTCCAACTACATGTATCCATATAGGGAGAAAACAGAGTGAAACCTAAACATGAAAACAGATACTGCAAAGGAACGGTTTAACCTAGAAGAACGAAATTTGGAAAGCCAAGTGGGATTGGTGTACTGATCATTACCTGCAAGTATCATCAAGATTGGTTGAAAAAATGTTTGCTGAGATTTTCAAGAAATTCATAGTATTTTGGAAGCTTGGCAACCCATTTCAATGAAGTGATTTTCGTCAGTCTCTGCTTGGGGCTACTTCAATAGGACACAAACCATAGCGATAGAACTTGGAACTACATTATTCTGCCAAGTTTCAAAGAGCTAGCACAAACCGTGTTTGATTTAGAGTTCCAAATACATGTATCCATATAGGAGAAAACAGAGTGAAACTTAAACATGAAAAACGGTTACAGCAAAGGAACGGTTTAACCTAGAAGAACGAAATTTGGTGAGCCAAGTGGGATTGGTGTACAGATTATTACGTGCCAGTATCATCAAGATTGGGTCAAAAAATGTTTGCTGAGATTTCAGGAAACTCGTAGATTTTGGAAGCTTGGCAACCCCTTTCAATGAAAGTGATTCTCGTCAGTCTCTGCTTGGGGTACTTCAATAGGACACAAACCATAGCGATAGAACTTTGAACTCCTTTATTGTGCCAAGTTTCAAAGAGCTAGCACAAACCGTGTTTGATTTAGAGTTCCAACTACATGTATCCATATAGGAGAAAACAGAGTGAAACCTAAACATGAAAACGGTTTCTACAAAGGAACGGTTTACCGTGGAAGAACGAAATTTGGTGAGCCAAGTGGGATTGGTGTACCTGCAAATATTACCTGCAAATATCATCAAGATTGGGTGAAAAAATGTTCACTGAGTATATAGGAAACTCGTAGTTTTTCGGAAGCTTGGCAACTCCTTTCAATGAAAGTGATTCTCGTCAGTCTCTGCTTGGGGATACTTCAATAGGACAGAAACCATAGCGATAGAACTTGGAAGTACATTATTGTGCCAAGTTTCAAAGAGCTAGCACAAACCGTGTTTGATTGAGAGTACCAACTACATGTATCCATATAGGAGAAAACAGAGTGAAACCTAAACATGAAAACGGTTCCTGCAAAGGAACGGTTTAACCTAGAAGACAAAAATTTGGTGAGCCACGTGGGACTGGTGTCCCTGATCATTACCTGCAAGTATCATCAAGATTGGGTGAAAAAATGTTTGCTGAGATTTCAGGAAACTCGTAGGTTTTCGGAAGCTTGGCAACCCCTTTCAATGAGAGGGATTCTCGTCAGTCTCTGCTTGGGGCTCCTTGAATAGGACACAAACCATAGGATAAAACTTGGAACTACATTATTGTGCCAAGTTTCAAAGAGCTAGCACACACCGGTTTTGACTTAGAGTTCCAACTACATGTATCCATATAGGAGAAAACAGAGTGAAACCTAAACATGAAAACGGTTACTGCAAAGGAACGGTTTAACCTAGAAGAACGAAATTTGGTGACCCAAGTGGGATTGGGTGTACTGATCATTACCTGCAAATATCATCAAGATTGGGTGAAAAAATGTTTGCTGAGATTTCAGGAAACTCGTAGTTTTTCAGAAGCTTGGCAACCCCTTTCAATGAAAGTGATTCTCATCAGTCTCTGCTTGGGGATACTTCAATAGGACACAAACCGTAGCGATAGAAATTGGAACTACATTATTCTTCCAAGTTTCAAAGAGCTAGCACAAACCGTGTTTGATTGAGAGTTCCAACTACATGTATCCATATAGGAGAAAACAGAGTGAAACCTAAACATGAAAACGGTTACTGCAAAGGAACGGTTTAAACTAGAAGAACGAAATTTTGGTAAGCCAAGTGGGATTGGTGTACAGATTATTACCTGCCAGTATCATCAAGATTGGGTGAAAAAATGTTTGCTGAGATTTCAGGAAACTCGTAGATTTTGGAAGCTTGGCAACCCCTTTCAATGAAAGTGATTCTCGTCCAGTCTCTGCTTGGGGTACTTCAATAGGACACAAAAGATAGCGATACAACTTTGAACTACTTTATTGTGCCAAGTTTCAAAGAGCTAGCACAAACCGTGTTTGATTTAGAGTTCCAACTACATGTATCCATATAGGAGAAAACAGAGTGAAACCTAAACATGAAAAACGGTTACTGCAAAGGAACGGTTTACCCTGGAAGAACGAAATTTGGTGAGCCACGTGGGATTGGTGTACTGATCATTACCTGCAAGTATCATCAAGATTGGGTGAAAAAAATGTTTGCTGAGGTTTCAGGAAACTCGTAGTTTTATGGAAGCTTGGCAAACCCTTTTCAATGAAAGTGATTCTCGTCAGTCTCTTCTTGGGGCTCCTTCAATAGGACACAAACCATAGCGATAGAATTTGGAACTACATTATTGTGCCAAGTTTCAAAGAGCTAGCCCAAACCGTGTTTGATTTAGAGTTCCAACTACATGTATCCACATAGGAGAAAACAGAGTGAAACCTAAACATGAAAACGGATACTGCAAACGTACGGTTAACCTAGAAGAACGAAATTTGGTGAGCCAAGTGGGACTGGTGTACTGATCATTACCTGCAAGTATCATCAAGATTGGGTGAAAAAGAGTTTGCTCAGGTTTCAGGAAACTCGTATTTTTTTTAAGCTTGGCAACCCCTTTCAATGAAAGGTGATTCTCGTCAGTTCTCTGCTTGGGGCTACTTCAATAGACACAAACCATAGCGATAGACCTTGGAACTACATTACTGTGCCAAGTTTCAAAGAGCTAGCACACACCGTGTTTGACTTAGAGTTCCAACTACATGTATCCATATAGGAGAAAACAGAGTGAAACCCTAAACATGAAAACGGTTACTGCAAAGGAATGGTTTAACATAGAAGAACGAAATTTGGAGAGCCAAGTGGGATTGGTGTACTGATCATTACCTGCCAGTATCATAAGATTGGGTGAAAAAATGTTTGCTGAGATTTCAGGAAACTTGTAGTTTTTTGGAAACTCGGCAAGCCCTTTCAATGAAAGTGATTCTCGTCAGTCTCTGCTTTGGCTACTTCAATAGGACACAAACCATAGCGATAGAACTTGGAACTACATTATTCTGCCAAGTTTCAAAGAGCTAGCACAAACCGTGTTTGATTTAGAGTTCCAAATACATGTATCCATATAGGAGAAAACAGAGTGAAACCTAAACATGAAAACTGTTCCTGCAAAGGAACGGTTTAACCTAGAAGACAAAAATTTGGTGAGCCACGTGGGACTGGTGTACAGATTATTACCTGCCAGTATCATCAAGATTGGGTGAAAAAATGTTTGCTGAGATTTCAGGAAATTCATAGTATTTTGGAAGCTTGGCAACCCATTTCAATGAAAGTGATTCTCGTCAGTCTCTGCTTGGGGCTACTTCAATAGGACAAAAACCATAGCGATAGAACTTGGAACTACATTATTCTGCTAAGTTTCAAAGAGCTAGCAGAAACCGTGTTTGATTTAGAGTTCCAACTACATGTATCCATATAGGAGAAAACAGAGTGAACCTCAAACATGAAAACGGTTACAGCAAAGGAACGGTTTAACCTAGAAGAACGAAATTTGGTGAGCCAAGTGGGATTGGTGTACTTATCATTACCTGCCAGTATCATCAAGATTGGGTGTAAAAATGTTTGCTGAGATTTCAGGAAACTCGTAGTTTTTCAGAAGCTTAGCAACCCCTTTCAATGAAAGTGATTCTCGTCAGTCTCTGCTTGGGGATACTTCAATAGGACAGAAACCATAGCGATAGAACTTGGAAGTACATTATTGTGCCAAGTTTCAAAGAGCTAGCACAAACCGTGTTTGATTGAGAGTACCAACTACATGTATCCATATAGGAGAAAACAGAGTGAAACCTAAACATGAAAACGGTTCCTGCAAGGAACGGTTTAACCTAGAAGACAAAAATTTGGTGAGCCACGTGGGACTGGTGTCCTGATCATTACCTGCAAGTATCATCAAGATTGGGTGAAAAAATGTTTGCTGAGATTTCAGGAAACTCGTAGGTTTTCGGAAGCTTGGCAACCCCTTTCAATGAGAGGGATTCTCGTCAGTCTCTGCTTGGGGCTCCTTGAATAGGACACAAACCATAGGGATAAAACTTGGAACTACATTATTGTGCCAAGTTTCCAAAGAGCTAGCACACACCGTGTTTGACTTAGAGTTCCAACTACATGTATCCATATAGGAGAAAACAGAGTGAAACCTAAACATGAAAACGGTTACTGCAAAGGAACGGTTTAACCCAGAAGAACGAAATTTGGAGAGCAAAGTGGGATTGGTGTACTGATCATTACCTGCCAGTATCATCAAGATTGGGTGAAAAAATGTTTGCTGAGATTTCAGGAAACTTGTAGTTTTATGGAAGCTCGGCAACCCTTTTCAATGAAAGTGATTCTCGTCAGTCTCTGCTTTGGCTACTTCAATAGGACACAAACCATAGCGATAGAACTGGGAACTACATTATTGTGCCAAGTTTCAAAGAGCTAGCACAAACCGTGATTGATTTAGAGTTCCAAATACATGTATCCATATAGGAGAAAACAGAGTGACACCTAAATATGAAAACGGTTACTGCAAAGGAACGGTTTAACCTAGAAGAACGAAATTTGGTGACCCAAGTGGGATTGGTGTACTGATCATTACCTGCAAATATCATCAAGATTGGGTGAAAAAATGTTTGCTGAGATTTTCAGGAAACTCGTAGTTTTCCCAGAAGGTTGGCAACCCCTTTCAATGAAAGTGATTCTCGTCAGTCTCTGCTTGGGGCTACTTCAATAGGACACAAACCGTAGCGATAGAACTTGGAACTACATTATTGTGCCACGTTTCAAAGAGCTAGCACAAACCGTGTTTGATTTAGAGTTCCAAATACATGTATCCATATAGGAGAAAACAGAGTGAAACCTAAAACATGAAAACGGTTCCTGCAAAGGAACGGTTTAACCTAGAAGGACAAAAATTTGGTGAGCCACGTGGGACTGGTGTACAGATTATTACCTGCCAGTATCATCAAGATTGGGTGAAAAAATGTTTGCTGACATTTCAGGAAACTCGTAGATTTTGGAAGCTTGGCAACCCCTTTCAATGAAAGTGATTCTCGTCAGTCTCTGCTTGGGGTACTTCAATAGGACACAAACCATAGCGAAAGAACTTGGAACTACATTATTGTGCCAAGTTTCAAAGAGCTAGCAGAAACCGTGTTTGATTTAAAGTTCCAACTACATGTATCCATATAGGAGAAAACAGAGTGAAACCTAAACATGAAAACAGTTACTGCAAAGGAACGGTTTAACCTAGAAGAACGAAATTTGGAAAGCCAAGTGGGATTGGTGTACTGATCATTACCTGCAAGTATCATCAAGATTGGTTGAAAAAATGTTTGCTGAGATTTCAGGAAATTCATAGTATTTTGGAAGCTTGGCAACCCATTTCAATGAAAGTGATTCTCGTGAGTCTCTGCTTGGGGTACTTCAATAGGACACAAACCATAGCGAAAGAACTTGGAAGTACATTATTGTGCCAAGTTTCAAAGAGCTCGCACAAACCGTGTTTGATTGAGAGTTCCAACTATATGTATCCATATAGGAGAAAACTGAGTGAAACCTAAACATGAAAACGGTTGCTGCAAAGGAACGGTTTAACCTAGAAGACAAAAATTTGGTGAGCCACGTGGGACTGGTGTCCTGATCATTACCTGCAAGTATCATCAAGATTGGGTGAAAAAATGTTTGCTGAGATTTCAGGAAACTCGTAGGTTTTCGGAAGCTAGGCAACCCCTTTCAATGAAAGTGATTCTCGTCAGTCTCTGCTTGGGGCTCCTTCAATAGGACACAAACCATAGGGATAGAACTTGGAACTACATTATTGTGCCAAGTTTCAAAGAGCTAGCACACACCGTGTTTGACTTAGAGTTCCAACTACATGTATCCATATAGGAGAAAACAGAGTGAAACCTAAACATGAAAACGGTTACTGCAAAGGAACGGTTCAACCTAGAAGAACGAAATTTGGAGAGCCAAGTGGGATTGGTGTACTGATCATTACCTGCCAGTATCATCAAGATTGGGTGAAAAAATGTTTGCTGAGATTTCAGGAGACTTGTATTTTTTTGGAAGCTCGGCAACCCCTTTCAATGAAAGTGATTCTCGTCAGTCTCTGCTTTGGCTACTTCATTAAGACACAAACCATAGCGATAGAACTTGGAACTACATTATTGTGCCAAGTTTCAAATAGCTAGCACAAACCGTGTTTGATTTAGAGTTCCAAATACATGTATCCATATAGGAGAAAACAGAGTGAAACCTAAACATGAAAACGGTTACTGCAAAGGAACGGTTTTAACCTAGAAAAAACGAAATTTGGTGAGCCAAGTGGGATTGGTGTACTGATCATTACCTGCAAATATCATCAAGATTGGGTGAAAAAATGTTTGCTGAGATTTCAGGAAACTCGTAGTTTTTCAGAAGCTTGGCAACCACTTTCAATGAAAGTGATTCTCGTCAGTCTCTGCTTGGGGATACTTCAATAGGACAGAAACCATAGCGATAGAACGTGGAAGTACATTATTGTGCCAAGTTTCAAAGAGCTAGCACAAACCGTGTTTGATTGAGAGTTCCAACTACATGTATCCATATAGGAGAAAACAGAGTGAAACCTAAACATGAAAACGGTTACTGCAAACGAACGGTTAAACTAGAAGAACGAAATTTGGTGAGCCAAGTGGGACTGGTGTACTGATCATTACCTGCCAGTATCATCAAGATTGGGTGAAAAATGTTTGCTGAGATTTCAGGAAACTCGTAGTTTTTCAGAAGCTTGGCAACCCCTTTCAATGAAAGTGATTCTCGTCAGTCTCTGCTTGGGGCTACTTCAATAGGACACAAACCGTAGCGATAGAACTTGGAACTACATTATTCTGCCAAGTTTCAAAGAGCTAGCACAAACCGTGTTTGATTTAGAGTTCCAAATACATGTATCCATATAGGAGAAAACAGAGTGAAACCTAAACATGAAAACGGTTCCTGCAAAGGAACGGTTTTAACCTAGAAGACAAAAATTTGGTGAACCACGTGGACTGGTGTACAGATTATTACCTGCCAGTATCATCAAGATTGGGTGAAAAAATGTTTGCTGAGATTTCAGGAAACTCGTAGATTTTGGAAGCTTGGCAAACCCTTTCAATGAAAGTGATTCTCGTCAGTCTCTTCTTGGGGTACTTCAATAGGACACAAACCATAGCGATAGAACTTTGAACTACTTTATTGTGCCAAGTTTCAAAGAGCTAGCACAAACCGTGTTTGATTTAGAGTTCCAACTACATGTATCCATATAGGAGAAAACAGAGTGAAACCTAAACATGAAAACGGTTACTGCAAAGGAACGGGTTTACCCTGGAAGAACGAAATTTGGTGAGCCACGTGGGATTGGTGTACTGATCATTACCTGCAAGTATCATCAAGATTGGGTGAAAAATGTTTGCTGAGGTTTCAGGAAACTCGTAGTTTTATGGAAGCTTGGCAAACCCTTTCAATGAAAGTGATTCTCGTCAGTCTCTTCTTGGGGTTCCTTCAATAGGACACAAACCATAGCGACAGAATTTGGAACTACATTATTGTGCCAAGTTTCAAAGAGCTAGCCCAAACCGTGTTTGATTTAGAGTTCCAACTACATGTATCCACATAGGAGAAAACAGAGTGAAACCTAAACATGAAAACGGATACTGCAAACGAACGGTTTAACCTAGAAGAACGAAATTTGGTGAGCCAAGTGGGACTGGTGTACTGATCATTACCTGCAAGTATCATCAAGATTGGGTGAAAAAGTGTTTGCTCAGGTTTCAGGAAACTCGTATTTTTTTTAAGCTTGGCAACCCCTTTCAATGAAAGTGATTCTCGTCAGTCTCTGCTTGGGGCTACTTCAATAGGACACAAACCATAGCGATAGACCTTGGAACTACATTACTGTGCCAAGTTTCAAAGAGCTAGCACACACCGTGTTTGACTTAGAGTTCCAAACTACATGTATCCATATAGGAGAAAACAGAGTGAAACCTAAACATGAAAACGGATACTGCAAACGAACGGTTTAACCTAGAAGAACGAAATTTGGTGAGCCAAGTGGGACTGGTGTACTGATCCATTACCTGCAAGTATCATCAAGATTGGGTGAAAAAGTGTTTGCTCAGGTTTCAGGAAACTCGTATTTTTTTTAAGCTTGGCAACCCCTTTCAATGAAAGTGATTCTCGTCAGTCTCTGCTTGGGGCTACTTCAATAGGACACAAACCATAGCGATAGACCTTGGAACTACATTACTGTGCCAAGTTTCAAAGAGCTAGCACACACCGTGTTTGACTTAGAGTTCCAACTACATGTATCCCATATAGGAGAAAACAGATGAAACCTAAACATGAAAACGGTTACTGCAAAGGAACGGTTTAACATAGAAGAACGAAATTTGGAGAGCCAAGTGGGATTGGTGTACTGATCATTACCTGCCAGTATCATAAGATTGGGTGAAAAAATGTTTGCTGAGATTTCAGGAAACTTGTAGTTTTTTGGAAGCTCGGCAAGCCCTTTCAATGAAAGTGATTCTCGTCAGTCTCTGCTTTGGCTACTTCAATGGACACAAACCATAGCGATAGAACTTGGAACTACATTATTCTGCCAAGTTTCAAAGAGCTAGCACAAACCGTGTTTGATTTAGAGTTCCAAATACATGTATCCATATAGGAGAAAACAGAGTGAAACCTAAACATGAAAACTGTTCCTGCAAAGGAACGGTTTAACCTAGAAGACAAAAATTTGGTGAGCCACGTGGGACTGGTGTACAGATTATTACCTGCCAGTATCATCAAGATTGGGTGAAAAAATGTTTGCTGAAATTTCAGGAAACTCGTAGTTTTTTGGAAGCTTGGCAACCCCTTTCAATGAAAGTGATTCTCGTCAGTCTCTGCTTGGGGTACTTCAATAGGACACAAACCATAGCGATAGAACTTGGAACTACATTATTGTGCCAAGTTTCAAAGAGCTAGCAGAAACCGTGTTTGATTTAAAGTTCCAACTACATGTATCCATATAGGAGAAAACAGAGTGAAACCTAAACATGAAAACTGTTACTGCAAAGGAACGGTTTAACCTAGAAGAACGAAATTTGGAAAGCCAAGTGCTATTGGTGTACTGATCATTACCTGCAAGTATCATCAAGATTGGTTGAAAAAATGTTTGCTGAGATTTCAGGAAATTCATAGTATTTTGGAAGCTTGGCAACCCATTTCAATGAAAGTGATTCTCGTCAGTCTCTGCTTGGGGCTACTTCAATAGGACAAAAACCATAGCGATAGAACTTGGAACTACATTATTCTGCTAAGTTTCAAAGAGCTAGCAGAAACCGTGTTTGATTTAGAGTTCCAACTACATGTATCCATATAGGAGAAAACAGAGTGAAACTCAAACATGAAAACGGTTACAGCAAAGGAACGGTTTAACCTAGAAGAACGAAATTTGGTGAGCCAAGTGGGATTGGTGTACTTATCATTACCTGCCAGTATCATCAAGATTGGGTGTAAAAATGTTTGCTGAGATTTCAGGAAACTCGTAGTTTTTCAGAAGCTTAGCAACCCCTTTCAATGAAAGTGATTCTCGTCAGTCTCTGCTTGGGGATACTTCAATAGGACAGAAACCATAGCGATAGAACTTGGAAGTACATTATTGTGCCAATTTTCAATGAGCTAGCACAAACCGTGTTTGATTGAGAGTACCAACTACCTGTATCCATATAGGAGAAAACAGAGTGAAACCTAAACATGAAAACGGTTCCTGCAAAGGAACGGTTTAACCTAGAAGACAAAAATTTGGTGAGCCACGTGGGACTGGTGTACAGATTATTACCTGCCAGTATCATCAAGATTGGGTGAAAAAATGTTTGCTGAAATTTCAGGAAACTCGTAGTTTTTTGGAAGCTTGGCAACCCCTTTCAATGAAAGTGATTCTCGTCAGTCTCTGCTTGGGGTACTTCAATAGGACACAAACCATAGCGATAGAACTTGGAACTACATTATTGTGCCAAGTTTCAAAGAGCTAGCAGAAACCGTGTTTGATTTAAAGTTCCAACTACATGTATCCATATAGGAGAAAACAGAGTGAAACCTAAACATGAAAACTGTTACTGCAAAGGAACGGTTTAACCTAGAAGAACGAAATTTGGAAAGCCAAGTGCTATTGGTGTACTGATCATTACCTGCAAGTATCATCAAGATTGGTTGAAAAAATGTTTGCTGAGATTTCAGGAAATTCATAGTATTTTGGAAGCTTGGCAACCCATTTCAATGAAAGTGATTCTCGTCAGTCTCTGCTTGGGGCTACTTCAATAGGACAAAAACCATAGCGATAGAACTTGGAACTACATTATTCTGCTAAGTTTCAAAGAGCTAGCAGAAACCGTGTTTGATTTAGAGTTCCAACTACATGTATCCATATAGGAGAAAACAGAGTGAAACTCAAACATGAAAACGGTTACAGCAAAGGAACGGTTTAACCTAGAAGAACGAAATTTGGTGAGCCAAGTGGGATTGGTGTACTTATCATTACCTGCCAGTATCATCAAGATTGGGTGTAAAAATGTTTGCTGAGATTTCAGGAAACTCGTAGTTTTTCAGAAGCTTAGCAACCCCTTTCAATGAAAGTGATTCTCGTCAGTCTCTGCTTGGGGATACTTCAATAGGACAGAAACCATAGCGATAGAACTTGGAAGTACATTATTGTGCCAATTTTCAATGAGCTAGCACAAACCGTGTTTGATTGAGAGTACCAACTACCTGTATCCATATAGGAGAAAACAGAGTGAAACCTAAACATGAAAACGGTTCCTGCAAAGGAACGGTTTAACCTAGAAGACAAAAATTTGGTGAGCCACGTGGGACTGGTGTCCTGATCATTACCTGCAAGTATCATCAAGATTGGGTGAAAAAATGTTTGCTGAGATTTCAGTAAACTCGTAGGTTTTCGGAAGCTTGGCAACCCCTTTCAATGAGAGGGATTCTCGTCAGTCTCTGCTTGGGGCTCCTTGAATAGGACACAAACCATAGGGATAAAACTTGGAACTACATTATTGTGCCAAGTTTCAAAGAGCTAGCACACACCGTGTTTGACTTAGAGTTCCAACTACATGTATCCATATAGGAGAAAACAGAGTGAAACCTAAACATGAAAACGGTTACTGCAAAGGAACGGTTGAACCCAGAAGAACGAAATTTGGAGAGCAAAGTGGGATTGGTGTACTGATCATTACCTGCCAGTATCATCAAGATTGGGTGAAAAAATGTTTGCTGAGATTTCAGGAAACTTGTAGTTTTTTGGAAGCTCGGCAACCCCTTTCAATGAAAGTGATTCTCGTCAGTCTCTGCTTTGGCTACTTCAATAGGACACAAACCATAGCGATAGAACTTGGAACTACATTATTGTGCCAAGTTTCAAAGAGCTAGCACAAACCGTGTTTGATTTAGAGTTCCAAATACATGTATCCATATAGGAGAAAACAGAGTGACACCTAAACATGAAAACGGTTACTGCAAAGGAACGGTTTAACCTAGAAGAACGAAATTTGGTGACCCAAGTGGGATCGGTGTACTGATCATTACCTGCAAATATCATCAAGATTGGGTGAAAAAATGTTTGCTGAGATTTCAGGAAACTCGTAGTTTTTCAGAAGCTTGGCAACCCCTTTCAATGAAAGTGATTCTCATCAGTCTCTGCTTGGGGATACTTCAATAGGACAGAAACCATAGCGATAGAACTTGGAAGTACATTATTGTGCCAAGTTTCAAAGAGCTCACACAAACCGTGTTTGATTGAGAGTTCCAACTACATGTATCCATATAGGAGAAAACAGAGTGAAACCTAAACATGAAAACGGTTCCTGCAAAGGAACGGTTTAACCTAGAAGACAAAAATTTGGTGAGCCACGTGGGACTGGTGTACTGATCATTACCTGCCAGTATCATCAAGATTGGGTGAAAAAATATTTGCTGAGATTTCAGGAAACTCGTAGGTTTTCGGAAGCTTGGCAACCCCTTTCAATGAAAGTGATTCTCGTCAGTCTCTGCTTGGGGCTCCTTCAATAGGACACAAACCATAGGGATAGAACTTGGAACTACATTATTATGCCAAGTTTCAAAGAGCTAGCACACACCGTGTTTGACTTAGAGTTCCAACTACATGTATCCATATAGGAGAAAACAGAGTGAAACCTAAACATGAAAACGGTTCCTGCAAAGGAACGGTTTAACCTAGAAGAACGAAATTTGGTGAGCCAAGTGGGATTGGTGTACCTGCAAATATTACCTGCAAATATCATCAAGATTTGGTGAAAAAATGTTTACTGAGAATACAGGAAACTCGTAGTTTTTCGGAAGCTTGGCAACTCCTTTCAATGAAAGTGATTCTCGTCAGTCTCTGCTTCGGGGTACTTCAATAGGACACAAACCATAGCGATAGAACTTGGAACTACATTATTGTGCCAAGTTTCAAAGAGCTAGCACAAACCGTGTTTGATTTAGAGTTCCAACTACATGTATCCATATAGGAGAAAACAGAGTGAAACCTAAACATGAAAACGGTTCCTGCAAAGGAACAGTTTAACCTAGAAGAAAAAAATTTGGTGAGCCACGTCGGACTGGTGTACAGATTATTACCTGCCAGTATCATCATGATTGGGTGAAAAAATGTTTGCTGAGATTTCAGGAAACTCGTAGATTTTGGAAGCTTGCAACCCCTTTCAATGAAAGTGATTCTCGTCAGTCTCTGCTTGGGGCTACTTCAATAGGACACAAACCATAGCGATAGAACTTGGAACTACATTATTGTGCCAAGTTTCAAAGAGCTAGCAGAAACCGTGTTTGATTTAAAGTTCCAACTACATGTATCCATATGGGAGAAAACAGAGTGAAACCTAAACATGAAAACAGTTATTGCAAAGGAACGGTTTAACCTAGAAGAACGAAATTTGGTGAGCCAAGTGGGATTGGTGTACTGATCATTACCTGCAAGTATCATCAAGATTGGGTGAAAAAATGTTTGTTCAGATTCCAGGAAACTCGTAGTTTTTGGAAGCTTGGCAACCCCTTTCAATGAAAGTGATTTTCGTCAGTCTTTGCTTGAGGCTACTTCAATAGGACAAAAACCATAGCGATAGAACTTGGAACTACATTATTGTGCCAAGTTTCAAAGAGCTAGCACAAACCGTGTTTGACTTAGAGTTCCAAATAAATGTATCCATATAAGAGAAAACAGAGTGAAACCTAATCATGAAAACGGTTACTGCAAAGGAACGGTTTAACCTAGAAGAACTAAATGTGGAAAGCCAAGTGGGATTGGTGTACTGATCATTACCTGCAAGTATCATCAAGATTGGTTGAGAAAATGTTTGCTGAGATTTCAGGAAAATCATAGTATTTTGGAAGCTTGGCAACCCCTTTCAATGAAAGTGATTCTCGTCAGTCTCTGCTTGGGGTACTTCAATAGGACACAAACCATAGCGATAGAACTTGGAACTACATTATTTTGCCAAGTTTCAAAGAGCTAGCAGAAACCGTGTTTGATTTAAAGTTCCAACTACATGTATCCATATAGGAGAAAACAGAGTGAAACCTAACCATGAAAACAGTTACTGCAAAGGAACGGTTTAACCTAGAAGAACGAAATTTGGTGAGCCAAGTGGGACTGGTGTACTGATCATTACCTGCAAGTATCATCAAGATTGGGTGAAAAAATGTTTGCTGAGGTTTCAGGAAACTCGTAGTTTTTTGGAAGCTTGGCAACCCCTTTCAATGAAAGTGATTCTCGTCAGTCTCTACTTGGGGCTATTTCAATAGGACACAAACCATAGGGATAAAACTTGGAACTATATTATTGTGCCAAGTTTCAAAGAGCTAGCACGAACCGTGTTTGATTTAGAGTTCCAACTACATGTATCCATATAGGAGAAAACAGAGTGAAACCTAAAGATGAAAACGGTTACTGCAAAGGAACGGTTTCACCTAGAAGAACGAAATTTGGTGAGCCAAGTGGGACTGGTGTACTGATCATTACCTGCAAGTATCATCAAGATTGGGTGAAAAAGTGTTTGCTCAGGTTTCAGGAAACTCGTAGTTTTTGGAAGCTTGGCAACCCCTTTCAATGAAAGTGATTCTCGTCAGTCTCTTCTTGGGGCTCCTTCAATAGGACACAAACCATAGCGATAGAACTTGGAACTACATTATTGTGCCAAGTTTCAAGAGCTAGCACAAACCGTGTTTGATTTAGAGTTCCAAATACATGTATCCATATAGGAGAAAACAGAGTGAAACCTAAACATGGAAAACGGTTACTGCAAAGGAACGGTTTAACCTAGAAGAACGAAATTTGGTGAGCCAAGTGGGATTGGAGTACTGATCATTACCTGCAAATATCATCAAGATTGGGTGAAAAAATGTTTGCTGAGATTTCAGGAAACTCGTAGTTTTTTCAGAAGCTTGGCAACCCCTTTCAATGAAAGTGATTCTCCTCAGTCTCTGCTTGGGGATACTTCAATAGGATACAAACCATAGCGATAGAACTTGGAAGTACATTATTGTGCCAAGTTTCAAAGAGCTAGCACAAACCGTGTTTGATTTAGAGTTCCAAATACATGTATCCATATAGGAGAAAACAGAGTGAAACCTAAACATGAAAACGGTTGCTGTAAAGGAACGGTTTAACCTAGAAGACAAAAATTTGGTGAGCCACGTGGGACTGGTGTCCTGATCATTACCTGCAAGTATCATCAAGATTGGGTGAAAAAATGTTTGCTCAGATTCCAGGAAACTCGTAGGTTTTCGGAAGCTTGGCAACCCCTTTCAATGAAAGTGATTCTCGTCAGTCTCTGCTTGGGGCTCCTTCAATAGGACACAAACCAGAGCGATAGAACTTGGAACTACATTATTTTGCCAAGTTTCAAAGAGCTGGCAGAAACCGTGTTTGATTTAGAGTTCCAAATACATGTATACATATAGGAGAAAACAGAGTGAAACCTAAACATGAAAACGGATACTGCAAACGAACGGTTTAACCTAGAAGAACGAAATTTGGTGAGCCAAGTGGATTGGTGTACTGATCATTACCTGCCAGTATCATCAAGATTGGGTGAAAAAATGTTTGCTGAGGATTCAGGAAACTCGTAGTTTTTCAGAAGCTTGGCAACCCCTTTCAATGAAAGTGATTCTCGTCAGTCTCTTCTTGGGGCTACTTCAATAGGACACAAACCATAGGGATAGAACTTGGAACTACATTATTGTGCCAAGTTTCAAAGAGCTAGCCCAAACCGTGTTTGATTTAGAGTTCCAACTACATGTATCCACATAGGAGAAAACAGAGTGAAACCTAAACATGAAAACGGATACTGCAAACGAACGGTTTAACCTAGAAGAACGAAATTTGGTGAGCCAAGTGGGACTGGTGTACTGATCATTACCTGCAAGTATCATCAAGATTGGGTGAAAAAGTGTTTGCTCAGGTTTCAGGAAACTCGTAGTTTTTTGGAAGCTTGGCAACCCCTTTCAATGAAAGTGATTCTCGTCAGTCTCTGCTTGGGTCTACTTCAATAGGACACAAACCATAGCCATAGAACTTGGAACTACATTATTGTGCCAAGTTTCAAAGAGCTAGCAGAAACCGTGTTTGATTTACAGGTCCAAATACATGTATACACATAGGAGAAAACAGAGTGAAACCTAAACATGAAAACGGATACTGCAAACGAACGGTTTAACCTAGAGGAACGAAATTTGGTGAGCCAAGTGGATTGGTGTACTGATCATTACCTGCAAGTATCATCAAGATTGGGTGAAAAAATGTTTGCTGAGGTTTCAGGAATCTCGTAGTTTTTCAGAAGCTTGGCAACCCCTTTCAATGAAAGTGATTCTCGTCAGTCTCTTCTTGGGGCTCCTTCAATAGGACACAAACCAGAGCGATAGAACTTGGAACTACATTATTATGCCAAGTTTCTAAGAGCTAGCCCAAACCGTGTTTGATTTAGAGTTCCAACTACATGTATCCACATAGGAGAAAACAGAGTGAAACCTAAACATGAAAATGGATACTGCAAACAAACGGTTTAACCTAGAAGAACGAAATTTGGTGAGCCAAGTGGGACTGGTGTACTGATAATTACCTGCAAGTATCATGAAGATTGGGTGAAAAAGTGTTTGCTCAGGTTTCAGGAAACTCGTAGTTTTTTTTAAGCTTGGCAACCCCTTTCAATGAAAGTGATTCTCGTCAGTCTCTGCTTGGGGCTACTTCAATAGGACACAAACCATAGCGATAGAACTAGGAACTACATTATTGTGCCAAGTTTCAAAGAGCTAGCAGAAACCGTGTTTGATTTAAAGTTCCAACTACATGTATCCATATAGGAGAAAACAGAGTGAAACCTAAACATGAAAACAGTTACTGCAAATGAACGGTTTAACCTAGAAGAACGAAATTTGGTGAGCCAAGTGGGATTGGTGTACTGATCATTACCTGCAAGTATCATCAAGATTGGGTGAAAAAATGTTTGTTCAGATTCCAGGAATCTCGTAGTTTAGCTTGGCAACCCCTTTCAATGAAAGTGATTCTCGTGAGTCTCTGCTTGGGGCTACTTCAATAGGACACAAACCATAGCGATAGAACTTGGAATTACATTATTGTGCCAAGTTTCAAAGCTAGCACAAACCGTGTTTGATTTAGAGTTCCAACTACATGTATCCATATAGGAGAAAACAGAGTGAAACCTAAACATGAAAACGGTTACTGCAAACGAACGGTTTAAACTAGAAGAACGAAATTTGGTGAGCCAAGTGGGACTGGTGTACTGATCATTACCTGCAAGTATCATCAAGTTTGGGTGAAAAAATGTTTGCTGAGATTTCAGGAAACTCGTAGTTTTTTGGAAGCTTGGCAACCCCTTTCAATGAAAGTGATTCTCGTCAGTCTCTGCTTGAGGCTACTTCAATAGGACAAAAACCATAGCGATAGAACTAGGAACTACATTATTGTGCCAAGTTTCAAAGAGCTAGCAGAAACCGTGTTTGATTTAAAGTTCCAACTACATGTATCCATATAGGAGAAAACAGAGTGAAACTTAAACATGAAAAGAGTTACTACAAAGGAACGGTTTAACCTAGAAGAACGAAATTTGGTGAGCCAAGTGGGATTGGTGTACTGATCATTACCTGCAAGTATCATCAAGATTGGGTGAAAAAATGTTTGTTCAGATTCCAGGAAACTCGTAGTTTTTTGGAAGCTTGGCAACCCCTTTCAATGAAAGTGATTCTCGTCAGTCTCTGCTTGGGGTACTTCAATAGGACACAAACCATAGCGATAGAACTTGGAACTACATTATTGTGCCAAGTTTCAAAGAGCTAGCACAAACCGTGTTTGATTTAAAGTTCCAACTACATGTATCCATATAGGAGAAAACAGAGTGAAACCTAAACATGAAAACAGTTACTGCAAAGGAACGGTTTAACCTAGAAGAACGAAATTTGGTGAGCCAAGTGGATTGGTGTACTGATCATTACCTGACAGTATCATCAAGATTGGGTGAAAAAAATGTTTGCTGAGGTTTCAGGAAACTCGTAGTTTTTCAGAAGCTTGGCAACCCCTTTCAATGAAAGTGATTCTCGTCAGTCTCTTCTTGGGGCTCCTTCAATAGGACACAAACCATAGCGACAGAACTTGGAACTACATTATTGTGCCAAGTTTCAAAGAGCTATCCCAAACCGTGTTTGATTTAGAGTTCCAACTACATGTATCCACATAGGAGAAAACAGAGTGAAACCTAAACATGAAAACGGATACTGCAAATGAACGGTTTAACCTAGAAGAACGAAATTTGGTGAGCCAAGTGGGACTGGTGTACTGATCATTACCTGCAAGTATCATCAAGTTTGGGTGAAAAAATGTTTGCTGAGATTTCAGGAAACTCTTACTTTTTTGGAAGCTTGGAAACCCCTTTCAATGAAAGTGATTCTCATCAGTCTCTGCTTGAGGCTACTTCAATAGGACAAAAACCATAGCGGTAGAACTAGGAACTACATTATTGTGCCAAGTTTCAAAGAGCTAGCACAAACCGTGTTTGATTTAGAGTTCCAAATACATGTATCCATATAGGAGAAAACAAAGTGAAACCTAAACATGAAAATGGATACTGCAAACGAACGGTTTAACCTAGAAGAACGAAATTTGGTGAGCCAAGTGGGACTGGTGTACTGATCATTACCTGCAAGTATCATCAAGATTGGGTGAAAAAATGTTTGCTTAGGTTTCAGGAAACTCGTAGTTTTTTGGAAGCTTGGCAAACCCTTTCAATGAAAGTGATTCTCGTCAGTCTCTTCTTGGGGCTACTTCAATGGGACACAAACCATAGGGATAGAACTTGGAGCTACATTATTGTGCCAAGTTTCAAAGAGCTAGCCCAAACCGTGTTTGATTTAGAGTTCCAACTACATGTATCCACATAGGAGAAAACAGAGTGAAACCTAAACATGAAAACGGATACTGCAAACGAACGGTTTAACCTAGAAGAACGAAATTTGGTGAGCCAAGTGGGACTGGTGTACTGATCATTACCTGCAAGTATCATCAAGATTGGGTGAAAAAGTGTTTGCTCAGGTTTCAGGAAACTCGTATTTTTTTGGAAGCTTGGCAACCCCTTTCAATGAAAGTGATTCTCGTCAGTCTCTGCTTGGGCCTACTTCAATAGGACACAAACCATAGCCATAGAACTTGGAACTACATTATTGTGCCAAGTTTCAAAGAGCTAGCAGAAACCGAGTTTGATTTAGAGTTCCAAATACATGTATACATATAGGAGAAAACAGAGTGAAACCTAAACATGAAAACGGATACTGCAAACGAACGGTTTAACCTAGAAGAACGAAATTTGGTGAGCCAAGTGGATTGGTGTACTGATCATTACCTGAGAGTATCATCAAGATTGGGTGAAAAAATGTTGCTGTGGTTTCAGGAAACTCGTAGTTTTTCAGAAGCTTGGCAACCCCTTTCAATGAAAGGGATTCTCGTCAGTCTCTTCTTGGGGCTCCTTCAATAGGACACAAACCATAGCGATAGAACTTGGAACTACATTATTGTGCCAAGTTTCAAAGAGCTAGCCCAAACCGTGTTTGATTTAGAGTTCCAACTACATGTATCCACATAGGAGAAAACAGAGTGAAACCTAAACATGAAAACGGATACTGCAAACGAACGGTTTAACCTAGAAGAACAAAATTTGGTGAGCCAAGTGGGACTGGTGTACTGATCATTACCTGCAAGTATCATCAAGATTGGGTGAAAAAGTGTTTGCTCAGGTTTCAGGAAACTCGTAGTTTTTTGGAAGCTTGGCAACCCCTTTCAATGAAAGTGATTCTCGTCAGTCTCTGCTTGGGCCTACTTCAATAGGACACAAACCATAGCCATAGAACTTGGAACTACATTATTGTGCCAAGTTTCAAAGAGCTAGCAGAAACCGTGTTTGATTTAGAGTTCCAAAATACATGTATACACATAGGAGAAAACAGAGTGAAACCTAAACATGAAAACGGATACTGCAAACGAACGGTTTAACCTAGAGGAACGAAATTTGGTGAGCCAAGTGGATTGGTGTACTGATCATTACCTGCCAGTATCATCAAGATTGGGTGAAAAAGTGTTTGCTCAGGTTTCAGGAAACTCGTAGATTTTTTTAAGCTTGGCAACCCCTTTCAATGAAAGTGATTCTCGTCAGTCTCTGCTTGGGGCTACTTCAATAGGACACAAACCATAAGGATAGAACTTGGAACTACATTATTGTGCCAAGTTTCAAAGAACTAGCAGAAACCGTGTTTGATTTAAAGTTCCAAGTACATGTATCCATATAGGAGAAAACAGAGTGAAACCTAAACATGAAAACAGTTACTGCAAAGGAACGGTTTAACCTAGAAGAACGAAATTTGGTGAGCCAAGTGGGATTGGTGTACTGATCATTACCTGCAAGTATCATCAAGATTGGGTGAAAAAATGTTTGTTCAGATTCCAGGAAACTCGTAGTTTTTTGGAAGCTTGGCAACCCCTTTCAATGAAAGTGATTCTCGTCAGTCTCTGCTTGGGGCTACTTCAATAGGACACACACCATAGCGATAGAACTTGGAACTACATTATTGTGCCAAGTTTCAAAGAGCTAGCACAAACCGTGTTTGATTTAGAGTTCCAACTACATGTGTCCATATAGGAGAAAACAGAGTGAAACCTAAACATGAAAACGGTTACTGCAAAGGAACGGTTTAACCTCGAAGAATGATATTTGGTGAGTCAAGTGGATTGGTGTACTGATCATTACCTGCCAGTGTCATCAAGATTGGGTGAAAAAATGTTTGCTGAGATTTCAGGAAACTCGTAGTTGTTTGGAAGCTCGGCAACCCCTTTCAATGAAAGTGATTCTCGTCAGTCTCTGCTTGGGGCTACTTCAATAGGACACAAACCATAGTGATAGAACTTGGAACTACATTATTGTGCCAAGTTTCAAAGAGCTAGCACAAACCGTGTTTGATTTAGAGTTCCAACTACATGTATCCATATAGGAGAAAACAGAGTGAAACCTAAACATGAAAACGGTTACTGCAAACGAACGTTTTAAACTAGAAGAACGAAATTTGGTGAGCCAAGTGGGACTGGTGTACTGATCATTACCTGCAAGTATCATCAAGTTTGGGTGAAAAAATGTTTGCTGAGATTTCAGGAAACTCGTAGTTTTTTGGAAGCTTGGCAACCCCTTTCAATGAAAGTGATTCTCGTCAGTCTCTGCTTGGGGTACTTCAATAGGACACAAACCATAGCGATAGAACTTTGAACTACTTTATTGTGCCAAGTTTCAAAGAGCTTGCACAAACCGTGTTTGACTTAGAGTTCCAAATACATGTATCCATATAGGAGAAAACAGAGTGAAACCTAAACATGAAAACGATTACTGCAAAGGAACGGTTTAACCTAGAAGAACGAAATGTGGAAAGCCAAGTGGGATTGGTGTACTGATCATTACCTGCAAGTATTATCAAGATTGGTTGAGAAAATGTTTGCTGAGATTTCAGGAAAATATTAGTACTTTGGAAGGTTGGCAACCCCTTTCAATGAAAGTGACTCTCATCAGTCTCTGCTTGGGGCTACTTCAATAGGACAGAAACTGTAGAGATAGAACTTGGAACTACATTATTCTGCCAAGTTTCAAAGAGGTAGCACAAACCGTGTTTGATTTAGAGTTCCAAATACATGTATCCATATAGGAGAAAACAGAGTGAAACCTAAACATGAAAACGGTTACAGCAAAGGAACGGTTTAACCTAGAAGAACGAAATTTGGTGATCCAAGTGGGATTGGTGTACAGATTATTACCTGCCAGTATCATCAAGATTGGGTGAAAAAATGTTTGCTGAGATTTCAGGAAACTCGTAGATTTTGGAAGCTTGGCAACCCCTTTCAATGAATGTGATTTTCGTCAGTCTCTGCTTGGGGTACTTCAATAGGACACAAACCATAGCGATAGAACTTTGAACTACTTTATTGTGCCAAGTTTCAAAGAGCTAGCACAAACCGTGTTTGATTTAGAGTTCCAACTACATGTATCCATATAGGAGAAAACAGAGTGAAACCTAAACATGAAAACGGTTACTGCAAAGGAACGGTTTACCCTGGAAGAACGAAATTTGGTGAGCCAAGTGGGATTGGTGTACTGATCATTACCTGCAAATATCATCAAGATTGGGTGAAAAAATGTTTACTGAGAATACAGGAAACTCGTAGTTTTTTGGAAGCTTGGCAACTCCTTTCAATGAAAGTGATTCTCGTCAGTCTCTGCTTGGGGCTACTTGAATAGGACACAAACCATAGCGATAGAACTTGGAACTACATTATTGTGCCAAGTTTCAAAGAGCTAGCACAAACCGTGTTTGATTTAGAGTTCCAAATACATGTATCCATATAGGAGAAAACAGAGTGAAACCTAAACATGAAAACGGATACTGCAAACGAACGGTTTAACCTAGAAGAACGAAATTTGGTGAGCCAAGTGGATTGGTGTACTGATCATTACCTGAGAGTATCATCAAGATTGGGTGAAAAAATGTTTGCTGTGGTTTCAGGAAACTCGTAGTTTTTCAGAAACTTGGCAACCCCTTTCAATGAAAGGGATTCTCGTCAGGCTCTTCTTGGGGCTCCTTCAATAGGACACAAACCATAGCGATAGAACTTGGAACTACATTATTGTGCCAAGTTTCAAAGAGCTAGCCCAAACCGTGTTTGATTTAGAGTTCCAACTACATGTATCCACATAGGAGAAAACAGAGTGAAACCTAAACATGAAAACGGATACTGCAAACAAACGGTTTAACCTAGAAGAACGAAATTTGGTGAGCCAAGTGGGACTGGTGTACTGATCATTACCTGCAAGTATCATAAAGATTGGGTGAAAAAGTGTTTGCTCAGGTTTCAGGAAACTCGTAGTTTTTTGGAAGCTTGGCAACCCCTTTCAATGAAAGTGATTCTCGTCAGTCTCTGCTTGGGCCTACTTCAATAGGACACAAACCATAGCCATAGAACTTGGAACTACATTATTGTGCCAAGTTTCAAAGAGCTAGCAGAAACCGTGTTTGATTTAGAGTTCCAAATACATGTATACACATAGGAGAAAACAGAGTGAAACCTAAACATGAAAACGGATACTGCAAACGAACGGTTTAACCTAGAGGAACGAAATTTGGTGAGCCAAGTGGATTGGTGTACTGATCATTACCTGCCAGTATCATCAAGATTGGGTGAAAAAGTGTTTGCTCAGGTTCCAGGAAACTCGTAGATTTTTTTAAGCTTGGCAACCCCTTTCAATGAAAGTGATTCTCGTCAGTCTCTGCTTGGGGCTACTTCAATAGGACACAAACCATAGCGATTGAACTTTGAACTACTTTATTGTGCCAAGTTTCAAAGAGCTAGCAGAAACCGTGTATGATTTAGAGTTCCAAATACATGTATCCATATAGGAGAAAACAGAGTGAAACCTAAACATGAAAACGGTTACAGCAAAGGAACGGTTTAACCTAGAAGAACGAAATTTGGAGAGCCAAGTGGGATTGGTGTACAGATTATTACCTGCCAGTATCATCAAGATTCGGTGAAAAAATGTTTGCTGAGATTTCAGGAAACTCGTAGATTTAGGAAGCTTGGCAACTCCTTTCAATCAAAGTGATTCTCGTCAGTCTCTGCTTGGGGTACTTCAATAGGACACAAACCATAGCGATAGAACTTTGAACTACTTTATTGTGCCAAGTTTCAAAGAGCTAGCACAAACCGTGTTTGATTTAGAGTTCCAACTACATGTATCCATATAGGAGAAAACAGAGTGAAACCTAAACATGAAAACGGTTTCTACAAAGGAACGGTTTACCCTGGAAGAACGAAATTTGGCGAGCCAAGTGGGATTGGTGTACCTGCAAATATTACCTGCAAATATCATCAAGATTGGGTGAAAAAATGTTTACTGAGAATATAGGAAACTCGTAGTTTTTCGGAAGCTCGCAACTCCTTTCAATGAAAGTGATTCTCGTCAGTCTCTGCTTCGGGGTACTTCAATAGGACACAAACCATAGCGATAGAACTTGGAACTACATTATTGTGCCAAGTTTCAAAGAGCTAGCAGAAACCGTGTTTGATTTAGAGTTCCAAATACATGTATACATATAGGAGAAAAGAGAGTGAAACCTAAACATGAAAACGGATACTGCAATCGAACGGTTTAACCTAGAAGAACGAAATTTGGTGAGCCAAGTAGATTGGTGTACTGATCATTACCTGCCAGTATCATCAAGATTGGGTGAAAAAATGTTTGTTCAGATTCCAGGAAACTCGTAGTTTTTTGGAAGCTTGGGAAACCCTTTCAATGAAAGTGATTCTTGTCCGTCTCTGCTTGGGGCTACTTCAATAGGACACAAACCATAGCGATAGAACTTGGAACTACATTATTGTGCCAAGTTTCAAAGAGCTAGCACAAACCGTGTTTGATTTAGAGTTCCAACTACATGTACCCATATAAGAGAAACAGAGTGAAATCTAAACATGAAAACGGTTACTGCAAAAGAACGGTTTAAACTAGAAGAACGAAATTTGGTGAGCCAAGTGGGACTGGTGTACTGATCATTACCTGCAAGTATCATCAAGTTTGGGTGAAAAAATGTTTGCTGAGATTTCAGGAAACTCGAACTTTTTTCGAAGCTTGGCAACCCCTTTCAATGAAAGTGATTCTCGTCAGTCTCTTCTTGAGGCTACTTCAATAGGAGAAAAACCATAGCGATAGAACTAGGAACTACATTATTGTGCAAAGTTTCAAAGAGCTAGCACAAACCGTGTTTGACTTAGAGTTCCAAGTACGTGTATCCATATAGGAGAAAACAGAGTGAAACCTAAACATGAAAACGGTTACTGCAAAGGAACGGTTTAACCTAGAAGAACGAAATGTGGAAAGCCAAGTGGGATTGGTGTACTGATCATTACCTGCAAGTATCATCAAGATTGGTTGAGAAAATGTTTGCTGAGATTTCAGGAAAATCATAGTATTTTGGAAGCTTGGCAACCCCTTTCAATGAAAGTGATTCTCATCAGTCTCTGCTTGGGGCTACTTCAATAGGACAAAAACCATAGAGATAGAACGTAGAACTACATTATTCTGCCAAGTTTCAAAGAGGTAGCACAAACCGTGTTTGATTTAGAGTTCCAAATACATGTATCCATATAGGAGAAAACAGAGTGAAACCTAAACATGAAAACGGTTACAGCAAAGGAACGGTTTAACCTAGAAGAACGAAATTTGGTGATCCAAGTGGGATTGGTGTACAGATTATTACCTGCCAGTATCATCAAGATTGGGTGAAAAAATGTTTGCTGAGATTTCAGGAAACTCGTAGATTTTGGAAGCTTGGCAACCCCTTTCAATGAAAGTGATTCTCGTCAGTCTCTGCTTGGGGTACTTCAATAGGACACAAACCATAGCGACAGAACTTTGAACTACTTTATTGTGCCAAGTTTCAAAGAGCTAGCACAAACCGTGTTTGATTTAGAGTTCCAACTACATGTATTCACATAGGAGAAAACAGAGTGAAACCTAAACATGAAAACGGATACTGCAAACGAACGGTTTAACCTAGAAGAACGAAATTTGGTGAGCCAAGTGGGACTGGTGTACTGATCATTACCTGCAAGTATCATCAAGATTGGGTGAGAAAGTGTTTGCTCAGGTTTCAGGAAACTCGTAGTTTTTTGGAAGCTTGGCAACCCCTTTCAATGAAAGTGATTCTCGTCAGTCTCTGCTTGGGCCTACTTCAATAGGACACAAACCATAGCCATAGAACTTGGAACTACATATTGTGCCAAGTTTCAAAGAGCTAGCACAAACCGTGTTTGACTTAGAGTTCCAACTACATGTATCCAAATAGGAGAAAACAGAGTGAAACCTAAACATGGAAACGGTTACTGCAAAGGAACGGTTTAACCTAGAAGAACGAAATTTGGAGAGCCAAGTGGGATTGGTGTACTGATCATTACCTGCAAGAATCATCAAGATTGGGTGAAAAAATGTTTGCTGAGATTTCAGCAAATTCATAGAATTTTGGAAGCTGGCAACCCCTTTCAATGAAAGTGATTCTCGTCAGTCTCTGCTTGGGCTACTTCAATAGACACAAACCGTAGCGATAGAACTTGGAACTACATTATTCTGGCCAAGTTTCAATGAGCTAGCACAAACCGTGTTTGATTTAGAGTTCCAACTACATGTATCCATATAGGAGAAAACAGAGTGAAACCTAAACATGAAAACGGTTACAGCAAAGAAACGGTTAACCTAGAAGAACGGAATTTGGTGAGCCAAGTGGGATTGGTGTACAGATTATTACCTGCCAGTATCATCAAGATTGGGTCGAAAAATGTTTGCTGAGATTTCAGAAACTCGTAGATTTAGGAAGCATGGCAACTCCTTTCAATGAAAGTGATTCTCTCAGTCTCTGCTTGGGGTACTTCAATAGAACACAAACCATAGCGATAGAACTTTGAACTACTTTATTGTGCCAAGTTTCAAAGAGCTTGCACAAACCGTGTTTGACTTAGAGTTCCAAATACATGTATCCATATAGGAGAAAACAGAGTGAAACCTAAACATGAAAACGATTACTGCAAAGGAACGGTTTAACCTAGAAGAACGAAATGTGGAAAGCCAAGTGGGATTGGTGTACTGATCATTACCTGCAAGTATCATCAAGATTGGTTGAGAAAATGTTTGCTGAGATTTCAGGAAAATATTAGTATTTTGGAAAGCTTGGCAACCCCTTTCAATGAAAGTGACTCTCATCAGTCTCTGCTTGGGGCTACTTCAATAGGACAAAAACTGTAGAGATAGAACTTGGAACTACATTATTCTGCCAAGTTTCAAAGAGGTAGCACAAACCGTGTTTGATTTAGAGTTCCAAATACATGTATCCATATAGGAGAAAACAGAGTGAAACCTAAACATGAAAACGGTTACAGCAAGGAACGGTTTACCTAGAAGGAACGAAATTTGGTGATCCAAGGGGATTGGTGTACAGATTATTACCTGCCAGTATCATCAAGATTGGGTGAAAAAATGTTTGCTGAGATTTCAGGAAACTCGTAGATTTTGGAGCTTGGCAACCCCTTTCAATGAATGTGATTTTCGTCAGTCTCTGCTTGGGGTACTTCAATAGGACACAAAACATAGCGATAGAACTTTGAACTACTTTATTGTGCCAAGTTTCAAAGAGCTAGCACAAACCGTGTTTGATTTAGAGTTCCAACTACATGTATCCAATATAGAGAAAACAGAGTGAAACCTAAAACATGAAAACGGTTACTGCAAAGGAACGGTTTAACCCTGGAAGAACGAAATTTGGTGAGCCAAGTGGATTGGTGTACTGATCATACCTGCAAATATCATCAAGATTGGGTGAAAAAAAGTGTTTACTGAGAATACAGGAAACTCGTAGTTTTTTGGAAGCTTGGCAACTCCTTTCAATGAAAGTGATTCTCGTCAGTCTCTGCCTTGGGGCTACTTGAATAGGACACAACCCATAGCGATAGAACTTTGGAAACTACATTATTGTGCCAAGTTCAAAGAGCTAGCACAAACCGTGTTTGATTAGAGTTCCAAATACATGTATCCATATAGGAGAAACAGAGTGAAACCTAAACATGAAAACGGATACTGCAAACGAACGGTTAACCTAGAAGAACGAAATTTGGTGAGCCAAGTGGATTGGTGTACTGATCATTACCTGAGAGTATCATCAAGATTGGGTGAAAAAATGTTTGCTGTGGTTTTCAGGAAACTCGTAGTTTTTCAGAACTTGGCAACCCCTTTCAATGAAAGGGATTCTCGTCAGTCCTCTTCTTGGGGCTCCTTCAATAGGACACAAACCATAGCGATAGAACTTGGAACTACATTATTGTGCCAAGTTTCAAAGAGCTAGCCCAAACCGGTGTTTTGATTTAGAGTTCCAACTACATGTATCCACATAGGAGAAAACAGAGTGAAACCTAAACATGAAACGGAAACTGCAAACAAACGGTTTTAACCTAGAAGAACGAAATTTGGTGAGCCAAGGTGGGGACTGGTGTACTGATCATTACCTGCACATATCATAAAGATTGGGTGAAAAAGTGTTTGCTCAGGTTTCAGAAACTCGTAGTTTTTTGAAGCTTGGCACCCCTTTCAAATGAAAGTGATTCTCGTCAGTCTCTGCTTGGGCCTACTTCAATAGGACACCAAACCATAGCCATAGAACTTGGAACTAAATTATTGTGCCAAGTTTCAAAGAGCTAGCAGAAACCGTGTTTGATTTAGAGTTCCAATTAATGTATACACATAGGAGAAAACAGAGTGAAACCTAAACATGAAAAACGGATACTGCAAACGAAGGTTTAAACCTAGAGGAACGAAATTTGGTGAGCCAAGTGGATTGGTGTACTGATCATTACCTGCCAGTATCATCAAGATTGGGTGAAAAAAGTGTTTGCTCAGGGTTTCAGGAAACTCGTAGATTTTTTTAGCTTGGCAACCCCTTTAATGAAAAGTGATTCTCGTCAGTCTCTGCTTGGGCTACTTAATAGGACACAAACCATAGCGATTGAACTTTGAACTACTTTATTGTGCCAAGTTTCAAGAGCTAGCAGAAACCGTGTTGATTTAGAGTTTCCAACTACATGTATCCATATAGGAAGAAAATCAGAGTGAAATCTAAACATGAAAACGGTTACAGCAAAGGAACGGTTTAACCTAGAAGAACGAAATTTGGAGAGCCAAGTGGGATTGGTGTACAGATTATTACCTGCCAGTATCATCAAGATTCGGTGAAAAAATGTTTGCTGAGATTTCAGGAAACTCGTAGATTTAGAAGCTTGGCACTCCTTTCCAATGAAAAGTGATTCTCGTCAGTCTCTGCTTGGGGTACTTCAATAGGACACAAACCATAGCGATAGAACTTTGAACTACTTTATTGTGCCAAGTTTCAAAGAGCTAGCACAAACCGTGTTTGATTTAGAGTTCCACTACATGTTCCATATAGGAGAAAAACAGAGTGAAACCTAAACATGAAAACGGTTTCTACAAAGGAACGGTTTACCCTGGAAGAACGAAATTTGGCGAGCCAAGTGGGATTGGTGTACCCTGCAAATATTACCTGCAAATATCATCAAGATTGGGTGAAAAAATGTTTACTGAGAATATAGAAACTCGTAGTTTTTCGGAAGCTCGCAACTCCTTCAATGAAAGTGATTCTCGTCAGTCTCTGCTTCGGGGTACTTCAATAGGACACAAACCATAGCGATAGAACTTGGAACAACATTTTGTGCCAAGTTTTCAAAGAGCTAGCAGAAACCGTGTTTGATTTAGAGTTCCAAATACATGTATACCATATAGGAGAAACAGAGTGAAACCTTTAACATGAAAACGGATACTGCAATCGAACGGTTTTAACCTAGAAGAACGAAATTTGGTGAGCCAAGTAGATTGGTGTACTGATCATTACCTGCCAGTATCATCAAGATTGGGGGAAAAAATGTTTGTTCAGATTCCAGGAAACTCTAGTTTTTGGAAGCTTGGCAAACCCTTTCAATGAAAGTGATTCTTGTCCGTCTCTGCTTGGGGCTACTTCAATAGGACACAAACCATAGCGATAGAAACTTGGAACTACATTATTGTGCCAAGTTTCAAAGAGCTAGCACAAACCGTGTTTGATTTTAGAGTCCAACTACATGTACCCATAGAAGAGAAAACAGAGTGAAATCTAAACATGAAAACGGTTACTGCAAAAGAACGGTTTAAAACTAGAAGAACGAAATTTGGTGAAGCCAAGTGGGACTGGTGTACTGATCATTACCTGCAAGTATCATCAAGTTTGGTGAAAAAATGTTTGCTGAGATTTCAGGAAACTCGAACTTTTTTCGAAGCTTGGCAACCCCTTTCAATGAAAGTGATTCTCGTCAGTCTCTTCTTGAGGCTACATCAATAGGAGAAAAACCATAGCGATAGAACTAGGAACTACATTATTGTGCAAGTTTCAAAGAGCTAGCACAAACCGTGTTTGACTTAGAGTCCAAGTACGTGTATCCATAATAGGAGAAAACAGAGTGAAACTAAACATGAAAACGGTTTACTGCAAAGGAACGGTTAACCTAGAAGAACGAAATGTGGAAAGCCAAGTGGGATTGGTGTACTGGATCATTACCTGCAAGTATCATCAAGATTGGTTGAGAAAATGTTTGCTGAGATTTCAGGGACAATCATAGTATTTGGAAGCTTGGCAACCCCTTTCAATGAAAGTGATTCTCATCAGTCCTGCTTGGGGCTACTTCAATAGGACAAAAACCATAGAGATAGAACGTAGAACTACATTATTCTGCCAAGTTTCAAAGAGGTAGCACAAACCGTGTTTGATTTAGAGTTCCAAATACATGTATCCATATAGGAGAAAACAGAGTGAAACCTAAACATGAAAACGGTTACAGCAAAGGAACGGTTTAACCTAGGAAGAACGAAATTTGGTGATCCAAGTGGGATTGGTGTACAGATTATTACCTGCCAGTATCATCAAGATTGGGTGAAAATGTTTGCTGAGATTTCAGGAAACTCGTAGATTTTGGAAGCTTGGCAACCCCTTTCAATGAAAGTGATTCTCGTCAGTCTCTGCTTGGGTACTTCAATAGGACACAAACCATAGCGACAGAACTTTGAACTACTTTATTGTGCCAAGTTTCAAAGAGCTAGCACAAACCGTGTTTGATTTAGAGTTCCAACTACATGTATTCACATAGGAGAAAAACAGAGTGAAACCTAAACATGAAAACGGATACTGCAAACGAACGGTTTAACCTAGAAGAACGAAATTTGGTGAGCCAAGTGGACTGGTGTACTGATCAGTTACCTGCAAGTATCATCAAGATTGGGTGAGAAAGTGTTTGCTCAGGTTTCAGGAAACTCGTAGTTTTTTGGAAGCTTGGCAACCCCTTTCAATGAAAGTGATTCTCGTCAGTCTCTGCTGGGGCCTACTTCAATAGGACACAAACCATAGCCATAGAAACTTGGAACTACATTATTGTGCCAAGTTTCAAAGAGCTAGCACAAACCGTGTTTGACTTAGAGTTCCACTACATGTATCCAATAGGAGAAAACAGAGTGAAACCTAAACATGGAACGGTTACTGCAAAGAACGGTTTAACCTAGAAGAACGAAATTTGGAGAGCCAAGTGGGATTGGTGTACTGATCATTACCTGCAAGAATCATCAAGATTGGGTGAAAAAATGTTTGCTGAGATTTCAGCAAATTCATAGAATTTTGGAAGCTTGGCAACCCCTTTCAATGAAAGTGATTCTCGTCAGTCTCTGCTTGGGGCTACTTCAATAGGACACAAACCGTAGCGATAGAACTTGGAACTACATTATTCTGCCAAGTTTCAATGAGCTAGCACAAACCGTGTTTGATTTAGAGTTCCAACTACATGTATCCATATAGGAGAAAACAGAGTGAAACCTAAACATGAAAACGGTTACAGCAAAGAAACGGTTTAACCTAGAAGAACGGAATTTGGTGAGCCAAGTGGATTGGTGTACAGATTATTACCTGCCAGTATCATCAAGATTGGGTCAAAAAATGTTTGCTGAGATTTCAGGAAACTCGTAGATTTAGGAAGCTTGGCAACTCCTTTCAATGAAAGTGATTCTCCGTCAGTCTCTGCTTGGGGTACTTCAATAGGACACAAACCATAGCGATAGAACTTTGAACTACTTTATTGTGCCAAGTTTCCAAAGAGCTAGCACAAACCGTGTTTGATTTAGAGTTCCAACTACATGTATCCATATAGGAGAAAACAGAGTGAAACCTAAACATGAAAACGGTTTCTACAAAGGAACGTTTACCCTGGAAGAACGAAATTTGGTGAGCCAAGTGGGATTGTGTACCTGCAAATATTACCTGCAAATATCATCAAGATTGGGTTGAAAAAATGTTTACTGAGAATACAGGAAACTCGTAGTTTTTCGGAAGCTTGGCAACTCCTTTCAATGAAAGTGATTCTCGTCAGTCTCTGCTTCGGTGTAGTTCAATAGGACACAAACCATAGCGATAGAACTTGGAACTACATTATTGTGCCAAGTTTCAAAGAGCTAGCACAAACCGTGTTTGATTTAGAGTTCCAAATACATGTATCCATATAGGAGAAAACAGAGTGAAACCTAAACATGAAAACGGTTACAGCAAAGGAAACGGTTTAACCTAGAAGAACGAAATTTGGTGATCCAAGTGGGATTGGTGTACAGATTATTACCTGCCAGTATCATCAAGATTGGGTGAAAAAATGTTTGCTGAGATTTCAGGAAACTCGTAGATTTTGGAAGCTTGGCAACCCCTTTCAATGAAAGTGATTCTCGTCAGTCTCTGCTTGGGGTACTTCAATAGGACACAAACCATAGCGACAGAACTTTGAAACTACTTTATTGTGCCAAGTTTCAAAGAGCTAGACACAAACCGTGTTTGATTCAGAGTTCCAACTACATGTATTCACATAGGAGAAAACAGAGTGAAACCTAAACATGAAAACGGATACTGCAAACGAACGGTTAACCTAGAAGAACGAAATTTGGTGAGCCAAGTGGGACTGGTGTACTGATCATTACCTGCAAGTATCATCAAGATTGGGTGAGAAAGTGTTTGCTCAGGTTTCAGGAAACTCGTAGTTTTTTGGAAGCTTGGCAACCCCTTTCAATGAAAATGATTCCTCGTCAGTCTCTGCTTGGGCCTACTTCAATAGGACACAAACCATAGCCATAGAACTTGGAACTACATTATTGTGCCAAGTTTCAAAGAGCTAGCACAAACCGTGTTTGACTTAGAGTTACAACTACATGTATCCAAATAGGAGAAAACAGAGTGAAACCTAAACATGGAAACGGTTACTGCAAAGGAACGGTTTAACCTAGAAGAACGAAATTTGGAGAGCCAAGTGGGATTGGTGTACTGATCATTACCTGCAAGAATCATCAAGATTGGGTGAAAAAATGTTTGCTGAGATTTCAGCAAATTCATAGAATTTTGGAAGCTTGGCAACCCCTTTCAATGAAAGTGATTCTCGTCAGTCTCTGCTTGGGGCTACTTCAATAGGACACAAACCGTAGCGATAGAACTTGGAACTACATTATTCTGCCAAGTTTCAATGAGCTAGCACAAACCGTGTTTGATTTAAGTTCCAACTACATGTATCCATATAGGAGAAAACAGAGTGAAACCTAAACATGAAAACGGTTACAGCAAAGAAACGGTTTACCTAGAAGAACGGAATTTGGTGAGCCAAGTGGATTGGTGTACAGATTATTACCTGCCACTATCATCAAGATTGGGTCAAAAAATGTTTGCTGAGATTTCAGGAAACTCGTAGATTTAGGAAGCTTGGCAACTCCTTTCAATGAAAGTGATTCTCGTCAGTCTCTGCTTGGGGGTACTTCAATAGGACACAAACCGTAGCGATAGAACTTTGAACTACTTTATGTGCCAAGTTTCAAAGAGCTAGCACAAACCGTGTTTGATTTAGAGTTCCAACTACATGTATCCATATAGGAGAAACAGAGTGAAATCTAAACATGAAAACTGATACTGCAAACGAACGGTTCAACCTAGAAGAACGAATTTGGTGAGCCAAGTGGGACTGGAGTACCTGCAAATATTACCTGCAAATATCATCAAGATTGGGTGAAAAAATGTTTACTGAGAATATAGGAACTCGTAGTTTTTCGGAAGCTTGGCAACTCCTTTCAATGAAAGTGATTCTCGTCAGTCTCTGCTTCGGTGTAGTTCAATAGGACACAAACCATAGCGATAGAACTTGGAACTACATTATTGTGCCAAGTTTCAAAGAGCTAGCACAAACCTTGTTTGATTTAGAGTTCCAAATACATGTATCCATATAGGAGAAACAGAGTGAAACCTAAACATGAAAACGGATACTGCAAACGAACGGTTCAACCTAGAAGAACGAAATTTGGTGAGCCAAGTGGGACTGGTGTACTGATCTTTACCTGAAAGTATCATCAAGATTGGGTGAAAAAATGTTTGCTGAGGTTTCAGGAAACTCGTAGTTTTTTGGAAGCTTGGCAACCCCTTTCAATGAAAGTGATTCTCGTCAGTCTCTACTTGGGTCTACTTCAATAGGACACAAAACCATAGGGATAGAACTTGGAACTACATTATTGTGCCAAGTTCAAAGAGCTAGCACAAACCGTGTTTGATTTAGAGTTCCAACTACATGTATCCATATAGGAGAAAACACAGTGAAACCTAAACATGAAAACGGTTACTGCAAAGGAACGGTTTCATCTAGAAGAACGAAATTTGGTGAGCCAAGTGGGACTGCTGTACTGATCATTACCTGCAAGTATCATCAAGATTGGGTAAAAAAGTGTTTGCTCAGGTTTCAGGAAACTCGTAGTTTTTTGGAAGCTTGGCAAACCCCTTTCAATGAAAGTGATTCTCGTCAGTCTCTGCTTGGGGCTACTTCAATAGGACAAAAACCCATAGCGATAGAACTTGGAAATACATTATTCTGCCAAGTTTCCAAAGAGCTAGCAGAAACCGTGTTTGATTTAAAGTTCCAACTACATGTATCCTTATAGGAGAAAACAGAGTGAAACCTAAACATGAAAAACAGTTACTGCAAAGGAATGGTTAACCTAGAAGAACGAAATTTGGTGAGCCAAGTGGGATTGGTGTACTGATCATTACCTGCCAGTATCATCAAGATTGGGTGAAAAAATGTTTGCTGAGATTTCAGGAAACTCGTAGTTGTTTGGAAGCTCGGCAACCCTTTCAATGAAAGTGATTCTCGTCAGTCTCTGCTTTGCTACTTCAATAGGACACAAACCATAGCGAGAGAACGTGGAACTACATTACTGTGCCAAGTTTCAAAGAGCTAGCACAAACCGTGTTTGATTTAGAGTTCCAAATACATGTATCCATATAGGAGAAAACCAGAGTGAAACCTAAACATGAAAACGGTTCCTGCAAAGAAACGGTTTAACCTAGAAGACAAAAATTTGGTGAGCCACGTGGGACTGGTGTACAGATTATTACCTGCCAGTATCATCAAGATTGGTGAAAAAATGTTTCCTGAGATTTCAGGAAACTCGTATATTTTGGAAGCTCGGCAACCCCTTTCAATGAAGTGATTCTCGTCAGTCTCTGCTTGGGGTACTTCAATAGGACACAAACCATAGCGACAGAACTTTGAACTACTTTATTGTGCCAAGTTTCAAAGAGCTAGCACAAACCGTGTTTGATTTAGAGTTCCAACTACATGTATCCATATATTAGAAAACAGAGTGAAACCTAAACATGAAAACGGTTACTGCAAAGGAACGGTTTACCCTGGAAGAACGAATTTGGTGAGCCAAGTGGGATTGGTGTACTGATCATTACCTGCAAATATCATCAAGATTGGGTGAAAAATGTTTACTGAGAATACAGGAAACTAGTAGTTTTTTGGAAGCTTTGGCAACTCCTTTCAATGAAAGTGATTCTCGTGAGTCTCTGCTTGGGGCTACTTGAATAGGACAAAAACCATAGCGATAGAACTTGGAACTACATTATTGTGCCAAGTTTCAAAGAGCTAGCACAAACCGAGTTTGATTTAGAGTTCCAAATACATGTATCCATATAGGAGAAAACAGAGTGAAACCTAAACATGAAAATGGATACTGCAACGAACGGTTTAACCTAGAAGAAAGAAATTTGGTGAGCCAAGTGGGACTGGTGTACTGATCATTACCTGCAAGTATCATCAAGATTGGGTGAAAAAATGTTTGCTGAGGTTTCAGGAAACTCGTAGTTTTTGGAAGCTTGGCAACCCCTTTCAATGAAAGTGATTCTCGTCAGTCTCTTCTTGGGGCTACTTCAATAGGACACAAAACCATGGGATAGAACTTGGAACTACATTATTGTGCCAAGTTTCAAAGAGCTAGCCCCAAACCGTGTTTGATTTAGAGTTCCAACTACATGTATTCACATAGGAGAAAACAGAGTGAAACCTAAACATGAAAAACGGATATTGCAAACGAAACGGTTTAACCTAGAAGAACGAAATTTGGTGAGCCAAGTGGGACTGGTGTACTAATCATTACCTGCAAGTATCATCAAGATTGGGTGAAAAAATGTTTGCTGAGGTTTCAGGAAACTCGTAGTTTTTGGAAGCTTGGCAACCCCTTTCAATGAAAGTGATTCTCGTCAGTCTCCTTCTTGGGGCTACTTCAATAGGACACAAACCATAGGGATAGAACTTGGAACTACATTATTGTGCCAAGTTTCAAAGAGCTAGCCCAAACCGTGTTTGATTGAGAGTTCCAACTACATGTATCCACATAGGAGAAAACAGAGTGAAACCTAAACATGAAAACGGATACTGCAAACGAACGGTTTAACCTAGAAGAACGAAATTTGGTCAGCCAAGTGGGACTGGTGTACTGATCATTACCTGCAAGTATCAGCAAGATTGGGTGAAAAGTGTTTGCTCAGGTTTCAGGAAACTCGTAGTTTTTTGGAAGCTTGGCAACATCTTTCAATGAAAGTGATTCTCGTCAGTCTCTGCTTGGGCCTACTTCAATAGGACAAAAACCATAGCCATATAACTTGGAACTACATTATTGTGCCAAGTTTCAAAAGAGCTAGCACAAACCGTGTTTGACTTAGAGTTCAACTACATGTATCCATATAGGAGAAAACAGAGTGAAACCTAACATGGAAACGGTTACTGCAAAGAACGGTTTAACCTAGAAGAACCGAAATTTGGAGAGCCAAGTGGGATTGGTGTACTGATCATTACCTGCAAGAATCATCAAGATTGGGTGAAAAAATGTTTGCTGAGATTTCAGCAAAATTCATAGAATTTTGGAAGCTTGGCACCCCTTTCAATGAAAGTGATTCTCGTCAGTCTCTGCTTGGGGCTACTTCAATAGGACACAAACCGTAGCGATAGAACTTGGAACTACATTATTCTGCCAAGTTTCAATGAGCTAGCACAACCGTGTTTGATTAGAGTTCCAACTACATGTATCCATATAGGAGAAAACAGAGTGAAACCTAAACATGAAAACGGTACAGCAAAGAAACGGTTTAACCTAGAAGAACGGAATTTGGTGAGCCAAGTGGGATTGGTGTACAGATTATTACCTGCCAGTATCATCAAGATTGGGTCAAAAAATGTTTGCTGAGATTTCAGGAAACTCGTAGATTTAGGAAGCTTGGCAACTCCTTTCAATGAAAGTGATTCCTCGTCAGTCTCTGCTTGGGGTACTTCAATAGGACACAAACCATAGCGATAGGACTTTGAACTACTTATTGTGCCAAGTTTCAAAGAGCTAGCACAAACCGTGTTTGATTTAGAGTTCCAACTACATGTATCCATATAGGAGAAAACAGAGTGAAACCTAAACATGAAAACGGTTTTCTACAAAGGAACGGTTTACCCTGGAAGAACGAAATTTGGTGAGCCAAGTGGGATTGGTGTACCTGCAATATTACCTGCAAATATCATCAAGATTGGGTGAAAAAATGTTTACTGAGAATATAGGAAACTCGTAGTTTTTCGGAAGCTTGGCAACTCCTTTCAATGAAAGTGATTCTCGTCAGTCTCTGCTTCGGGGTACTTCAATAGGACACAAACCATAGCGATAGAACTTGGAACTACATTATTGTGCCAAGTTTCAAAGAGCTAGCACAAACCGTGTTTGATTTAGAGTTCCAAATACATGTATCCATATAGGAGAAAACAGAGTGAAACCTAAACATGAAAACGGATACTGCAAACGAACGGTTCAACCTAGAAGAACGAAATTTGGTGAGCCAAGTGGGACTGGTGTACTGATCTTTACCTGAAAGTATCATCAAGATTGGGTGAAAAATGTTTGCTGAAGTTTCAGGAAACTCGTAGTTTTTTGGAAGCTTGGCAACCCCTTTCAATGAAAGTGATTCTCGTCAGTCTCTACTTGGGGCTACTTCAATAGGACACAAACCATAGGGATAGAACTTGGAACTACATTATTGTGCCAA
Organism: Urocitellus parryii; assembly: GCF_045843805.1. NCBI lineage: Eukaryota > Metazoa > Chordata > Mammalia > Rodentia > Sciuridae > Urocitellus > Urocitellus parryii. The sequence goes on from NW_027554188.1 coordinate 57,915, forward strand.
GTTTCAAAGAGCTAGCACAAACCGTGTTTGATTTAGAGTTCCAACTACATGTATCCATATAGGAGAAAACAGAGTGAAACCTAAACATGAAAACTGTTACTGCAAAGGAACGGTTTCATCTAGAAGAACGAAATTTTGGTGAGCCAAGTGGGACTGGTGTACTGATCATTACCTGCAAGTATCATCAAGATTGGGTAAAAAAGTGTTTGCTCAGGTTTCAGGAAACTCGTAATTTTTTGGAAGCTTGGCAACCCCTTTCAATGAAAGTGATTCTCGTCAGTCTCTGCTTGGGGCTACTTCAATAGGACACAAACCATAGCGATAGAACTTGGAACTACATTATTCTGCCAAGTTTCAAAGAGCTAGCAGAAACCGTGTTTGATTTAAAGTTCCAACTACATGTATCCTTATAGGAGAAAACCAGAGTGAAACCTAAACATGAAAACAGTTACTGCAAAGGAATGGTTTAACCTAGAAGAAACGAAATTGGGTGAGCCAAGTGGGATTGGTGTACTGATCATTACCTGCCAGTATCATCAAGATTGGGTGAAAAAATGTTTGCTGAGATTTCAGGAAACTCGTAGTTGTTTGGAAGCTCGGAAACCCTTTCAATGAAAGTGATTCTCGTCAGTCTCTGCTTGGGGCTACTTCAATAGGACACAAAACCATAGCGATAGAACTTGGAACTACATTATTGTGCGAAGTTTCAAAGAGCTAGCACAAACCTGTTTTTTAGTTAGAGTTCCAACTACATGTACCATATAGGAGAAAACAGAGTGAAACCTAAACATGAAAACGGTTCCTGCAAAGAAACGGTTTAACCTAGAAGACAAAAATTGGTGAGCCACGTGGACTGTGTACAGAATTATTACCTGCCAGTATCATCAAGATTGGGTGAAAAATGTTTGCTGAGATTTCAGGAAACTAGTAGATTTTGGAAGCTTGGCAACCCCTTTCAATGAAAGTGATTCTCGTCAGTCTTCCTTGGGGCTCCTTCAATAAGGACACAAACCATTGGGATAGAACTTGGAACTACATTATTGTGCCAAGTTTCAAAGAGCTAGCACACACCGTGTTTGACTTAGAGTTCCAACTACATGTATCCATATAGGAGAAAACAGAGTGAAAACCTAAACATGAAAACGGTTACTGCAAAGGAACGGTTTAACCTAGAAGAACGAAATTTGGAGAGCCAAGTGGATTGGTGTACTGATCATTACCTGCCAGTATCATAAGATTGGGTGAAAAAATGTTTGCTGAGATTTCAGGAAACTTGTAGTTTTTTGGAAGCTCGGCAACCCCTTTCAATGAAAGTGATTCTCGTCAGTCTCTGCTTTGGCTACTTCAATAAGGACACAAAACATAGGGAGAGAACTTGGAACTACATTACTGTGCCAAGTTTCAAAGAGCTAGCACAAACCGTGTTTGATTTAGAGTTCCAACTACATGTATCCATATAGGAGAAAACAGAGTGAAACCTAAACATGAAAACGGTTCCTGCAAATGAACGGTTTAACCTAGAAGACAAAAATTTGGTGAGCCACGTGGGACTTGTGTCCTGATCATTACCTGCAAGTATCATCAAGATTGGGTGAAAAAATGTTTGCTGAGATTTCAGGAAACTCGTAGGTTTTCGGAAGTTGGCAACCCCTTTCAATGAAAGTGATTCTCGTCAGTCTCTGCTTGGGGCTCCTTCAATAGGACACAAACCATAGGGATAGAACTTGGAACTACATTATTGTGCCAAGTTTCAAAGAGCTAGTACACACCGTGTTTGACTTAGTGTTCCAACTACATGTATCCATATAGGAGAAAACAGAGTGAAACCTAAACATGAAAACGGTTTCTGCAAAGGAACGGTTTACCTAGAAGAACGAAATTTAGAGAGCCAAGTGGGATTGGTGTACTGATCATTACCTGCCAGTATCATCAAGATTGGGTGAAAAAATGTTTGCTGAGATTTCAGGAAACTGGTAGTTTTTTGGAAGCTCGGCAACCCCTTTCAATGAAAGTGATTCTCGTCAGTCTCTGCTTTGGCTACTTTCAATAGGACACAAACCATAGCGATAGAACTTGGAACTACATTATTGTGCCAAGTTTCAAAGAGCTAGCACAAACCGTGTTTGATTTAGAGTTCCAACTACATGTATCCATACAGGAGAAACAGAGTGAAATCTAAACATGAAAACGGTTACTGCAAACGAACGGTTTAAACTAGAGAACGAAATTGTGAGCCAAGTGGGACTGGTGTACTGATCATTACCTGCAAGTATCATCAAGTTTGGGTGAAAAAATGTTTGCTGAGATTTCAGGAAACTCGTACTTTTTTGGAAGCTTGGCAACCCCTTTCAATGAAAGTGATTCTCGTCAGTCTCTGCTTGAGGCTACTTCAATAGGAGAAAACCATAGCGATAGAACTAGGAACTACATTATTGTGCCAAGTTTCAAAGAGCTAGCACAAACCGTGTTTGACTTAGGAGTTCCAAATACGTGTATCCATATAGGAGAAAACAGAGTGAAACCTAAACATGAAAACGGTTACTGCAAAGGAACGGTTTAACCTAGAAGAACGAAATGTGGAAAGCCAAGTGGGATTCGTGTACTGATCATTACCTGCAACTATCATCAAGATTGGTTGAGAAAATGTTTGCTGAGATTTCAGGAAAATCATAGTATTTTGGAAGATTGGCAACCCCTTTCAATGAAAGTGATTCTCATCAGTCTCTGCTTGGGCTACTTCAATAGGACAAAAACCGTAGAGATAGAACTTGGAACTACATTATTCTGCCAAGTTTCAAAGAGGTAGCACAAACCGTGTTTGATTTAGAGTTCCAAATACATGTATCCATATAGGAGAAAACAGAGTGAAACCTAAACATGAAAACGGTTAACAGCAAAGGAACGGTTTAACCTAGAAGAACGAAATTTGGTGATCCAAGGTGGGATTGTGTACAGATTATTACCTGCCAGTATCATCAAGTTTGGGTGAAAAAAATGTTTGCTGAGATTTCAGGAAACTCGTAGATTTTGGAAGCTTGGCAACCCCTTTCAATGAAAGTGATTCTCGTCAGTCTCTGCTTGGGGTACTTCAATAGGACACAAACCATAGCGACAGAACTTTGAACTACTTTATTGTGCCAAGTTTCAAAGAGCTAGCACAAACCGTGTTTGATTAGAGTTCCAACTACATGTATCCATATATTAGAAAACAGAGTGAAACCTAAACATGAAAACGGTTAATCAAAGGAACGGTTTACCTGGAAGAACGAAATTTGGTGAGCCAAGTTGGACTGGTGTACTGATCATTACCTGCAAATATCATCAAGATTGGGTGAAAAATGTTTAGTGAGAATACAGGAAACTCGTAGTTTTTTGGAAGCTTGGCAACTCCTTTCAATGAAAGTGATTCTCGTGAGTCTCTGCTTGGGGCTACTTGAATAGGACAAAAACCATAGCGATAGAACTTGGAACAACATTATTGTGCCAAGTTTCAAAGAGCTAGCACAAACCGTGTTAGATTTAGAGTTCCAAATACATGTATCCATATAGGAGAAAACAGAGTGAAACCTAAACATGAAAATGGATACTGCAAACGAACGGTTTAACCTAGAAAGAAAGAAATTTGGTGAGCCAAGTGGACTGGTGTACTGATCATTACCTGCAAGTATCATCAAGATTGGGTGAAAAAATGTTTGCTGAGGTTTCCAGGAAACTTGTAGTTTTTTGGAAGCTTGGCAACCCCTTTCAATGAAAGTGATTCTCGTCAGTCTCTTCTTGGGGCTACTTCAATAGGACACAAACCATAGGATAGAACTTGGAACTACATTAGTGTGCCAAGTTTCAAAGAGCTAGCCCAAACCGTGTTTGATTTAGAGTTCCAACTACATGTATTCACATAGGAGAAAACAGAGTGAAACCTAAACATGAAAACGGATACTGCAAACGAACGGTTTAACCTAGAAGAACAAAAATTTGGTGAGACAAGTGGGACTGGTGTACTGATCATTATCTGCAAGTATCATCAAGATTGGGTGAAAAAATGTTTGCTGAGGTTTCAGGAAACTCGTAGTTTTTTGGAAGCTTGGCAACCCCTTTCAATGAAAGTGATTCTCGTCAGTCTCTTCTTGGGGCTACTTCAATAGGACATAAACCATAGGGATAGAACTTGGAACTACATTATTGTGCCAAGTTTCAAAGAGCTAGCCCAAACCGTGTTTGATTTAGAGTTCCAACTACATGTATCCACATAGGAGAAAACAGAGTGAAACCTAAACATGAAAACGGATACTGCAAACGAACGGTTTAACTAGAAGAACGAAATTTGGTCAGCCTAGTGGGACTGGTGTACTGATCATTACTTGCAAGTATCATCAAGATTGGGTGAAAAAGTGTTTGCTCAGGTTTCAGGAAACTCGAGATTTTTTTAAGCTTGGCAACCCCTTCAATTAAAGTGATTCTCGTCAGTCTCTGCTTGGGCCTACTTCAATAGGACACAAACCATAGCCATAGAACTTGGAACTACATTATTGTGCCAAGTTTCAAAGAGCTAGCACAAACCGTGTTTGACTTAGAGTTCCAACTATATGTATCCATATAGGAGAAAACAGAGTGAAACTAAACATGAAAACGGTTACTGCAAAGGAACGGTTTAACCTAGAAGAACGAAATTTGGAGAGCCAAGTGGGATTGGTGTACTGATCATTACCTGCCAGTATCATAAGAATGGGGTGAAAAAATGTTTGCTGAGATTTCAGGAAACTTGTAGTTTTTTGGAAGCTCGGCAACCCCTTTCAATGAAAGTGATTCTCGTCAGTCTCTGCTTGGCTACTTCAATAGGACACAAACCATAGCGAGAGAACGTGGAACTACATTACTGTGCCAAGTTTCAAAGAGCTAGCACAAACCGTGTTTGATTTAGAGTTCCAAATACATGTATCCATATAGGAGAAAACAGAGTGAAACCTAAACATGAAAACGGTTACTGCAAAGGAACGGTTCAACCTAGAAGAACGAAATTTGGTGAGCCAAGTGGGATTGGTGTACAGATTATTACCTGCCAGTATCATCAAGATTGGGTGAAAAATGTTTGCTGAGATTTCAGGAAACTCGTAGATATTGGAAGCTTGGCAACCCCTTTCAATGAAAGTGATTCTCGTCAGTCTCTGCTTGGGGTACTTCAATAGGACACAAAACCATAGCGATAGAACTTTGAACTACTTTATTGTGCCAAGTTTCAAAGAGCTAGCCACAAACCGTGTTTGATTGAGAGTTCCAACTATATGTATCCATATAGGAGAAAACAGAGTGAAACCTAAACATGAAAACGGTTCCTGCAAAGGAACGGTTTAACCTAGAAGACAAAAATTTGGTGAGCCACGTGGGACTGGGGTCCTGATCATTACCTGCAAGTATCATCAAGATTGGGTGAAAAAATGTTTGCTGAGATTTCAGGAAACTCGTAGGTTTTCGGAAGCTTGGCAACCCCTTTCAATGAAAGTGATTCTCGTCAGTCTCTGCTTGGGGCTCCTTCAATAGGACACAAACCATAGGGATAGAACTGGAACTACATTATTGTGCCAAGTTCAAAGAGCTCGTACACACCGTGTTTGACTTAGTGTTCCAACTACATGTATCCATATAGGAGAAAACAGAGTGAAACCTAAACATGAAAACGTTTACTGCAAAGGAACGGTTTAACCTAGAAGAACCGAAATTTGGAGAGCCAAGTGGGATTGGTGTACTGATCATTACCTGCCAGTATCATCAAGATTGGGTGAAAAATGTTTGCTGAGATTTCAGGAAACTGGTAGTTTTTGGAAGCTCGGCAACCCCTTTCAATGAAAGTGATTCTCGTCAGTCTCTGCTTTGGCTACTTCAATAGGACACAAACCATAGCGATAGAACTTGGAACTACATTATTGTGCCAAGTTTTAAAGAGCTAGCACAAACCGTGTTTGATTTAGAGTTCCAAATACATGTATCCATATAGGAGAAAACAGAGTGAAACCTAAACATGAAACGGTTCCTGCAAAGGAACGCTTAAACCTAGAAGAACGAAATTTGGTGAGCCAAAGTGGGATTGGTGTACTGATTATTACCTGCAAATATCATCAAGATTGGGTGAAAAAATGTTTGCTGAGATTTCAGGAAACTTGTAGTTTTTTGGAAGCTTGGCAACCCTTTCAATGAAAGTGATTCTCGTCAGTCTCTGCTTGGGGCTACTTCAATAGGACCACAAACCATAGCGACAGAACTTGGAACTACATTATTCTGCCAAGTTTCAAAGAGCTAGCACAAACCGTGTTGATTTAGAGTTCCAACTACATGTATCCATACAGGAGAAAACAGAGTGAAAATCTAAACATGAAAACGGTTACTGCAACGAACGGTTTAAACTAGAAGAACGAAATTTGGTGAGCCAAGTGGGACTGGTGTACTGATCATTACCTGCAAGTATCATCAAGATTGGGTGAAAAAATGTTTGCTGAGATTTCAGGAAACTCGTACTTTTTTGGAAGCTTGGCAACCCCTTTCAATGAAAGTGATTCTCGTCAGTCTCTGCTTGAGCTACTTCAATAGGAAAAAACCATAGCGATAGAACTAGGAACTACATTATTGTGCCAAGTTTCAAAGAGCTAGCACAAACCGTGTTTGACTTAGAGTTCCAAATACGTGTATCCATATAGGAGAAAACAGAGTGAAACCTAAACATGAAAACGGGTACTGCAAGGAACGGTTTAACCTAGAAGAACGAAATGTGGAAAGCAAGTGGGATTGGTGTACTGATCATTACCTGCAAGTATCATCAAGATTGGTTGAGAAAATGTTTGCTGAGATTTCAGGAAAATCATAGTATTTTGGAAGATTGGCAACCCCTTTCAATGAAAGTGATTCTCATCAGTCTCTGCTTGGGCTACTTCAATAGGACAAAAACCGTAGATATAGAACTTGGAACTACATTATTCTGCCAAGTTTCAAAGAGGTAGCACAAACCGTGTTTGATTTAGAGTTCCAAATACATGTATCCATATAGGAGAAAACAGAGTGAAACCTAAACATGAAAACGGTTACAGCAAAGGAACGGTTTAACCTAGAAGAACGAAATTTGGTGATCCAAGTGGGATTGGTGTACAGATTATTACCTGCCAGTATCATCAAGTTTGGGTGAAAAAATGTTTGCTGAGATTTCAGGAAACTCGTAGATTTTGGAAGCTTGGCAACCCCTTTCAATGAAAGTGATTCTCGTCAGTCTCTGCTTGGGGTACTTCACTAGGACACAAACCATAGCGACAGAACTTTGAACTACTTTATTGTGCCAAGTTTCAAAGAGCTAGCACAAACCGTGTTTGATTTAGAGTTCCAACTACATGTATCCATATATTAGAAAACCAGAAGTGAAACCTAAACATGAAAACGGTTACTGCAAAGGAACGGTTTACCCTGGAAGAACGAAATTTGGTGAGCCAAGTGGGATTGGTGTACTGATCATTACCTGCAAATTATCATCAAGATTGGGTGAAAAAATGTTTACTGAGAATACAGGAAACTCGTAGTTTTTGGAAGCTTGGCAACTCCTTTCAATGAAAGTGATTCTCGTGAGTCTCTGCTTGGGGCTACTTGAATAGGACAAAAACCATAGCGATAGAACTTGGAACTACATTATTGTGCCAAGTTTCAAAGAGCTAGCACAAACCGTGTTTGATTTAGAGTTCCAAATACATGTATCCATATAGGAGAAAACAGAGTGAAACCTAAACATGAAAATGGATACTGCAAACGAACGGTTTAACCTAGAAGAAAGAAATTTGGTGAGGCAAGTGGGACTGGTGTACTGATCATTACCTGCAAGTATCATCAAGATTGGGTGAAAAAATGTTTGCTGAGGTTTCAGGGAAACTCGTAGTTTTTTGGAAGCTTGGCAACCCCTTTCAATGAAAGTGATTCTCGTCAGTCTCTTCTTGGGGCTACTTCAATAGGACACAAACCATAGGGATAGAACTTGGAACTACATTATTGTGCCAAGTTTCAAAGAGCTAGGCCCAAACCGTGTTTGATTTAGAGTTCCAACTACATGTATTCACATAGGAGAAAACAGAGTGAAACCTAAATATGAAAACGGATACTGCAAACGAACCGGTTTAACCTAGAAAGAACGAAATTTGGTCAGCCAAGTGGGACTGGTGTACTGATCATTACCTGCAAGTATCATCAAGATTGTGTGAAAAAAATGTTTGCTGAGGTTTCAGGAAACTCGTAGTTTTTTGGAAGCTTGGCAACCCTTTCAATGAAAGCTGATTCTCGTCAGTCTCTTTCTTGGGGCTACTTCAATAGGGACACAAACCATTGGGATAGAACTTGGAACTACCTTATTGTGCCAAGTTTCAAAGAGCTAGCCCAAACCGTGTTTGATTTAGAGTTCCAACTACATGTATCCACATAGGAGAAACAGAGTGAAACCTAAACATGAAAACGGATACTGCAAACGAACGGTTTAACCTAGAGAACGAAATTTGGTCAGCCTAGTGGGACTGGTGTACTGATCATTACCTGCAAGTATCATCAAGATTGGGTGAAAAAGTGTTTGCTCAGGTTTCAGGAAACTCGTAGTTTTTTGGAAAGCTTGGCAAACCCCTTTCAATGAAAGTGATTCTCGTCAGATCTGCTTGGGCCTACTTCAATAGGACACAAACCATAGCCATAGAACTTGGAACTACATTATTGTGCCAAGTTTCAAAGAGCTAGCACAAACCGTGTTTGACTAGAGTTCCGACTACATGTATCCATATAGGAGAAAACAGAGTGAAAGCTAAACATGGAAACGGTTACTGCAAAGGAACGGTTAACCTGGAAGAACGAAATTTGGAGAGCCAAGTGGATTGGTGTACTGATCATTACCTGCAAGAATCATCAAGATTGGGTGAAAAAATGTTTGGCTGAGATTTCAGCAAATTCATAGGAATTTTGGAAGCTTGGCAACCCCCTTTCAATGAAAGTGATTCTCGTCAGTCTCTGCTTGGGGCTACTTCAATAGGACACAAACCGTAGCGATAGAACTTGGAACTACATTATTCTGCCCAAGTTTCAATGAGCTAGCACAAACCTTGTTTGATTTAGAGTTCCACCTACATGTATCCTTATAGGAGAAAACAGAGTGAAACCTAAACATGAATACGGTTACAGCAAAGAAACGGTTTAACCTAGAAGAACGGAATTTGGTGAGCCAAGTGGGATTGGTGTACAGATTATTACCTGCCAGTATCATCAAGATTGGGTCAAAAAATGTTTGCTGAGATTTCAGGAAACTCGTAGATTTAGGAAGCTTGGCAACTCCTTTCAATGAAAGTGATTCTCGTCAGTCTCTGCTTGGGGTACTTCAATAGGACACAAACCATAGCGATAGAACTTGGAACTACATTATTGTGCCAAGTTTCAAAGAGCTAGCACAAACCGTGTTTGATTTAGAGTTCCAAATACATGTATCCATATAGGAGAAAACAGAGTGAAACCTAAACATGGAAAACGGATACTGCAAACGAACGGTTTAACCTAGAAGAACGAAATTTGGTGAGCCAAGTGGGACTGGTGTACTGATCATTACCTGCAAGTATCATCAAGATTGGGTGAAAAAATGTTTGCTGAGGTTTCAGGAAACTCGTAGTTTTTTGGAAGCTTGGCAACCCCTTTCAATGAAAGTGATTCTCGTCAGTCTCTACTTGGGGCTACTTCAATAGGACACAAACCATAGGGATAGAACTTGGAACTACATTATTGTGCCAAGTTTCAAAGAGCTAGCACAAACCGTGTTTGATTTAGAGTTCCAACTACATGTATCCATATAGGAGAAAACAGAGTGAAACCTAAACATGAAAACGGTTACTGCAAAGGAACGGTTTCATCTAGAAGAACGAAATTTGGTGAGCCAAATTGGACTGGTGTACTGATCATTACCTGCAAGTATCATCAAGATTGGGTAAAAAAGTGTTTGCTCAGGTTTCAGGAAACTCGTAGTTTTTTGGAAGCTTGGAAACCCCTTTCAATGAAAGTGATTCTCGTCAGTCTCTGCTTGGGGCTACTTCAATAGGACACAAACCATAGCGATAGAACTTGGAACTACATTATTCTGCCAAGTTTCAAAGAGCTAGCAGAAACCGTGTTTGATTTAAAGTTCCAACTACATGTATCCTTATAGGAGAAAACAGAGTGAAACCTAAACATGAAAACAGTTACTGCAAAGGAATGGTTTAACCTAGAAGAACGAAATTTGGTGAGCCAAGTGGGATTGGTGTACTGATGATTACCTGCCAGTATCATCAAGATTGGTTGAGAAAATGTTTGCTGAGATTTCAGGAAAATATTAGTATTTTGGAAGCTTGGCAACCCCTTTCAATGAAAGTGATTCTCGTCAGTCTCTGCTTGGGGCTACTTCAATAGGACACAAACCATAGCGATAGAACTTGAAACTACATTATTGTGCGAAGTTTCAAAGAGCTAGCACAAACCGTGTTTGATTTAGAGTTCCAACTACATGTATCCATATAGGAGAAAACAGAGTGAAACCTAAACATGAAAACGGTTCCTGCAAAGAAACGGTTTAACCTAGAAGACAAAAATTTGGTGAGCCACGTGGGACTGGTGTACAAATTATTACCTGCCAGTATCATCAAGATTGGGTGAAAAAAATGTTTGCTGAGATTTCAGGAAACTCATAGATTTTGGAAGCTTGGCAACCCCTTTCAATGAAAGTGATTCTCGTCAGTCTCTCCTTGGGGCTCCTTCAATAGGACACAAACCATAGGGATAGAACTTGGAACTACATTATTGTGCCAAGTTTCAAAGAGCTAGCACACACCGTGTTTGACTTAGAGTTCCAACTACATGTATCCATATAGGAGAAAACAGAGTGAAACCTAAACATGAAAACGGTTACTGGAAAGGAACGGTTTAACCTAGAAGAACGAAATTTGGAGAGCCAAGTGGGATTGGTGTAATGATCATTACCTGCCAGTATCATCAAGATTGGGTGAAAAAATGTTTGCTGAGATTTCAGGAAACTTGTAGTTTTTTGGAAGCTCGGCAACCCCTTTCAATGAAAGTGATTCTCGTCAGTCTCTGCTTTGGCTACTTCAATAGGACACAAACCATAGCGAGAGAACTTGGAACTACATTACTGTGCCAAGTTTCAAAGAGCTAGCACAAACCGTGTTTGATTTAGAGTTCCAAATACATGTATCCATATAGGAGAAAACAGAGTGAAACCTAAACATGAAAACGGTTACTGCAAAGGAACGGTTTAACCTAGAAGAACGAAATTTGGTGAGCCAAGTGGGATTGGTGTACAGATTATTACCTGCCAGTATCATCAAGATTGGGTGAAAAAATGTTTGCTGAGATTTCAGGAAACTCGTAGATATTGGAAGCTTGGCAACCCCTTTCAATCAATGTGATTCTCGTCAGTCTCTGCTTGGGGTACTTCAATAGGACACAAACCATAGCGATAGAACTTTGAACTACTTTATTGTGCCAAGTTTCAAAGAGCTAGCACAAACCGTGTTTGATTGAGAGTTCCAACTACATGTATCCATATAGGAGAAAACAGAGTGAATCCTAAACATGAAAACGGTTCCTGCAAAGGAACGGTTTAACCTAGAAGACAAAAATTTGGTGAGCCACGTGGGACTGGTGTCCTGATCATTACCTGCAAGTATCATCAAGATTGGGTGAAAAAATGTTTGCTGAGATTTCAGGAAACTCGTAGGTTTTCGGAAGCTTGGCAAACCCTTTCAATGAAAGTGATTCTCGTCCGTCTCTGCTTGGGGCTCCTTCAATAGGACACAAACCATAGGGATAGAACTTGGAACTACATTATTGTGCCAAGTTTCAAAGAGCTAGTACACACCGTGTTTGACTTAGTGTTCCAACTACATGTATCCATATAGGAGAAAACAGAGTGAAACCTAAACATGAAAACGGTTACTGCAAAGGAACGGTTTAACCTAGAAGAACGAAATTTGGAGAGCCAAGTGGGATTGGTGTACTGATCATTACCTGCCAGTATCATCAAGATTGGGTGAAAAAATGTTTGCTGAGATTTCAGGAAACTGGTAGTTTTTTGGAAGCTCGGCAACCCCTTTCAATGAAAGTGATTCTCGTCAGTCTCTGCTTTGGCTACTTCAATAGGACACAAACCATAGCGATAGAACTTGGAACTACATTATTGTGCCAAGTTTCAAAGAGCTAGCACAAACCGCGTTTGATTTAGAGTTCCAAATACATGTATCCATATAGGAGAAAACAGAGTGAAACCTAAACATGAAAACGGTTACTGCAAAGGAACGCTTTAACCTAGAAGAACGAAATTTGGTGAGCCAAGTGGGATTGGTATACTGATTATTACCTGCAAATATCATCAAGATTGGGTGAAAAAATGTTTGCTGAGATTTCAGGAAACTTGTAGTTTTTTGGAAGCTTGGCAACTCCTTTCAATGAAAGTGATTCTCGTCAGTCTCTGCTTGGGGCTAATTCAATAGGACACAAACCATAGCGATAGAACTTGGAACTACATTATTCTGCCAAGTTTCAAAGAGCTAGCACAAACCGTGTTTGATTTAGAGTTCCAACTACATGTATCCATACAGGAGAAAACAGAGTGAAATCTAAACATGAAAACGGTTACTGCAAACGAACGGTTTAAACTAGAAGAACGAAATTTGGTGAGCCAAGTGGGACTGGTGTACTGATCATTACCTGCAAGTATCATCAAGTTTGGGTGAAAAAATGTTTGCTGAGATTTCAGGAAACTCGTACTTTTTTGGAAGCTTGGCAACCCCTTTCAATGAAAGTGATTCTCGTCAGTCTCTGCTTGGGGTACTTCAATAGGACACAAACCATAGCGACAGAACTTTGAACTACTTTATTGTGCCAAGTTTCAAAGAGCTAGCACAAACCGTGTTTGATTTAGAGTTCCAACTACATGTATCCATATATTAGAAAACAGAGTGAAACCTAAACATGAAAACGGTTACTGCAAAGGAACGGTTTACCCTGGAAGAACGAAATTTGGTGAGCCAAGTGGGATTGGTGTACTGATCATTACCTGCAAATATCATCAAGATTGGGTGAAAAAATGTTTACTGAGAATACAGGAAACTCGTAGTTTTTTGGAAGCTTGGCAACTCCTTTCAATGAAAGTGATTCTCGTGAGTCTCTGCTTGGGGCTACTTGAATAGGACAAAAACCATAGCGATAGAACGTGGAACTACATTATTGTGCCAAGTTTCAAAGAGCTAGCACAAACCGTGTTTGATTTAGAGTTCCAAATACATGTATCCATATAGGAGAAAACAGAGTGAAACCTAAACATGAAAATGGATACTGCAAACGAACGGTTTATCTAGAAGAAAGAAATTTGGTGACCCAAGTGGGACTGGTGTACTGATCATTACCTGCAAGTATCATCAAGATTGGGTGAAAAAATGTTTGCTGAGGTTTCAGGAAACTCGTAGTTTTTTGGAAGCTTGGCAACCCCTTTCAATGAAAGTGATTCTCGTCAGTCTCTTCTTGGGGCTACCTCAATAGGACACAAACCATAGGGATAGAACTTGGAACTACATTATTCTGCCAAGTTTCAAAGAGCTAGCCCAAACCGTGTTTGATTTAGAGTTCCAACTACATGTATTCACATAGGAGAAAACAGAGTGAAACCTAAACATGAAAACGGATACTGCAAACGAACGGTTTAACCTAGAAGAACGAAATTTGGTGAGCCAAGTGGGACTGGTGTACTGATCATTACCTGCAAGTATCATCAAGATTGGGTGAAAAAATGTTTGCTGAGGTTTCAGGAAACTCGTAGTTTTTTGGAAGCTTGGCAACCCCTTTCAATTAAAGTGATTCTCGTCAGTCTCTTCTTGGGGCTACTTCAATAGGACACAAACCATAGGGATAGAGCTTGGAACTACATTATTGTGCCAAGTTTCAAAGAGCTAGCCCAAACCGTGTTTGATTTAGAGTTCCAACTACATGTATCCACATAGGAGAAAACAGAGTGAAACCTAAACATGAAAACGGATACTGCAAACGAACGGTTTAATTTAGAAGAACGAAATTTGGTCAGCCTAGTGGGACTGGTGTACTGATCATTACCTGCAAGTATCATCAAGATTGGGTGAAAAAGTGTTTGCTCAGGTTTCAGGAAACTCGTAGTTTTTTGGAAGCTTGGCAACCCCTTTCAATGAAAGTGATTCTCGTCAGTCTCTGCTTGGGCCTACTTCAATAGGACACAAAGCATAGCCATAGAACTTGGAACTACATTATTGTGCCAAGTTTCAAAGAGCTAGCACAAACCGTGTTTGACTTAGAGTTCCATCTACATGTATCCATATAGGAGAAAACAGAGTGAAACCTAAACATGGAAACGGTTACTGCAAAGGAACGGTTTAACCTAGAATAACGAAATTTGGAGAGCCAAGTGGGATTGGTGTACTGATCATTACCTGCAAGAATCATCAAGATTGGGTGAAAAAATGTTTGCTGAGATTTCAGCAAATTCATAGAATTTTGGAAGCTTGGCAACCCCTTTCAATGAAAGTGATTCTCGTCAGTCTCTGCTTGGGGCTACTTCAATAGGACACAAACCGTAGCGATAGAACTTGGAACTACATTATTCTGCCAAGTTTCAAAGAGCTAGCACAAACCGTGTTTGATTTAGAGTTCCAACTACATGTATCCATATAGGAGAAAACAGAGTGAAACCTAAACATGAAAACGGTTACAGCAAAGAAACGGTTTAACCTAGAAGAACGGAATTTGGTGAGCCAAGTGGGATTGGTGTACAGATTATTACCTGCCAGTATCATCAAGATTGGGTCAAAAAATGTTTGCTGAGATTTCAGGAAACTCGTAGATTTAGGAAGCTTGGCAACTCCTTTCAATGAAAGTGATTCTCGTCAGTCTCTGCTTGGGGTACTTCAATAGGACACAAACCATAGCGACAGAACTTTGAACTACTTTATTGTGCCAAGTTTCAAAGAGCTAGCACAAACCGTGTTTGATTTAGAGTTCCAACTACATGTATCCATATAGGAGAAAACAGAGTGAAACCTAAACATGAAAACGGTTTCTACAAAGGAACGGTTTACACTGGAAGAACGAAATTTGGTGAGCCAAGTGGGATTGGTGTACCTGCAAATATTTGCTGCAAATATCATCAAGATTGGGTGAAAAAATGTTTACTGAGAATATAGGAAACTCGTAGTTTTTCGGAAGCTTGGCAACTCCTTTCAATGAAAGTGATTCTCGTCAGTCTCTGCTTCGGGGTACTTCAATAGGACACAAACCATAGCGATAGAACTTGGAACTACATTATTGTGCCAAGTTTCAAAGAGCTAGCACAAACCGTGTTTGATTTAGAGTTCCAAATACATGTATCCATATAGGAGAAAACAGAGTGAAACCTAAACATGAAAACGGATACTGCAAACGAACGGTTTAACCTAGAAGAACGAAATTTGGTGAGCCAAGTGGGACTGGTGTACTGATCATTACCTGCAAGTATCATCAAGATTGGGTGAAAAAATGTTTGCTGAGGTTTCAGGAAACTCGAAGTTTTTTGGAAGCTTGGCAACCCCTTTCAATGAAAGTGATTCTCGTCAGTCTCTACTTGGGGCTACTTCAATAGGACACAAACCATAGGGATAGAACTTGGAACTACATTATTGTGCCAAGTTTCAAAGAGCTAGCACAAACCGTGTTTGATTTAGAGTTCCAACTACATGTATCCATATAGGAGAAAACAGAGTGAAACCTAAACATGAAAACGGTTCCTGCAAAGGAACGGTTTCATCTAGAAGAACGAAATTTGGTGAGCCAAGTTGGACTGGTGTACTGATCATTACCTGCAAGTATCATCAAGATTGGGTAAAAAAGTGTTTGCTCAGGTTTCAGGAAACTCGTAGTTTTTTGGAAGCTTGGAAACCCCTTTCAATGAAAGTGATTCTCGTCAGTATCTGCTTGGGGCTACTTCAATAGGACACAAACCATAGCGATAGAAATTGGAACTACATTATTCTGCCAAGTTTCAAAGAGCTAGCAGAAACCGTGTTTGATTTAAAGTTCCAACTACATGTATCCTTATAGGAGAAAACAAAGTGAAACCTAAACATGAAAACAGTTACTGCAAAGGAATGGTTTAACCTAGAAGAACGAAATTTGGTGAGCCAAGTGGGATTGGTGTACTGATGATTACCTGCCAGTATCATCAAGATTGGGTGAAAAAATGTTTGCTGAGATTTCAGGAAACTTGTAGTTTTTTGGAAGCTCGGCAACCCCTTTCAATGAAAGTGATTCTCGTCAGTCTCTGCTTTGGCTACTTCAAGGACACAAACCATAGCGATAGAACTTGGAACTACATTACTGTGCCAAGTTTCAAAGAGCTAGCACAAACCGTGTTTGATTTAGAGTTCCAAATACATGTATCCATATAGGAGAAAACAGAGTGAAACCTAAACATGAAAACGGTTACTGCAAAGGAACGGTTTAACCTAGAAGAACGAAATTTGGTGAGCCAAGTGGGATTGGTGTACTTATCATTACCTGCAAATATCATCAAGATTGGGTGAGAAAATGTTTGCTGAGATTTCAGCAAACTTGTAGTTTTTTGGAATCTTGGCAACCCCTTTCAATGAAAGTGATCTCGTGAGTCTCTACTTGGGGATACTTCAATAGGACACAAACCATAGGGATAGAACTTGGAACTACATTATTCTGCCAAGTTTCAAAGAGCTAGCACAAACCGTGTTTGATTTAGAGTTCCAAATACATGTATCCATATAGGAGAAAACAGAGTGAAACCTAAACATGAAAACGGTTACTGCAAAGGAACGGTTTAACCTAGAAGAACGAAATTTGGTGAGCCAAGTGGGATTGGTGTACAGATTATTACCTGCCAGTATCATCAAGATTGGGTGAAAAAATGTTTGCTGAGATTTCAGGAAACTCGTAGATTTTGGAAGCTTGGCAACCCCTTTCAATGAAAGTGATTCTCGTCAGTCTCTGCTTGGGGTACTTCAATAGGACACAAACCATAGCGATAGAACTTTGAACTACTTTATTGTGCCAAGTTTCAAAGAGCTAGCACAAACCGTGTTTGATTTAGAGTTCCAACTACATGTATCCATACAGGAGAAAACAGAGTGAAACCTAAATATGAAAACGGTTACTGCAAACGAACGGTTTAAACTAGAAGAACGAAATTTGGTGAGCCAAGTGGGACTGGTGTACTGATCATTACCTGCCAGTATCATCAAGATTGGGTGAAAAAATGTTTGCTGAGATTTCAGGATACTCGTAGTTTTTCAGAAGCTTGGCAACCCCTTTCAATGAAAGTGATTCTCGTCAGTCTCTGCTTGGGGCTACTTCAATAGGACACAAACCATAGCGATAGAACTTGGAACTACATTATTGTGCCAAGTTTCAAAGAGCTAGCACAAACCGTGTTTGATTTAGAGTTCCAAATACATGTATCCATATAGGAGAAAACAGAGTGAAACCTAAACATGAAAACGGTTCCTGCAAAGGAACGGTTTAACCTAGAAGACAAAAATTTGGTGAGCCACGTGGGACTGGTGTACAGATTATTACCTGCCAGTATCATCAAGATTGGGTGAAAAAATGTTTGCTGAGATTTCAGGAAACTCGTAGATTTTGGAAGCTTGGCAACCCCTTTCAATGAAAGTGATTCTCGTCAGTCTCTGCTTGGGGCTCCTTCAATTGGACACAAACCATAGGGATAGAACTTGGAACTACATTATTGTGCCAAGTTTCAAAGAGCTAGCACACACCGTGTTTGACTTAGAGTTCCAACTACATGTATCCATATAGGAGAAAACAGAGTGAAACCTAAACATGAAAACGGTTACTGCAAAGGAACGGTTTAACCTAGAAGAACGAAATTTGGTGAGCCAAGTGGGATTGGTGTACTGATCATTACCTGCCAGTATCATCAAGATTGGGTGAAAAAATGTTTGCTGAGATTTCAGGAAACTTGTAGTTTTTTGGAAGCTCGGCAACCCCTTTCAATGAAAGTGATTCTCGTCAGTCTCTGCTTTGGCTACTTCAATAGGACACAAACCATAGCGAGAGAACTTGGAACTACATTACTGTGCCAAGTTTCAAAGAGCTAGCACAAACCGTGTTTGATTTAGAGTTCCAACTACATGTATCCATATAGGAGAAAACAGAGTGAAACCTAAACATGAAAACGGTTACTGCAAAGGAACGGTTTAACCTAGAAGAACGAAATTTGGTGAGCCAAGTGGGATTGGTGTACAGATTATTACCTGCCAGTATCATCAAGATTGGGTGAAAAAATCTTTGCTGAGATTTCAGGAAACTCGTAGATATTGGAAGCTTGGCAACCCCTTTCATTCAAAGTGATTCTCGTCAGTCTCTGCTTGGGGTACTTCAATAGGACACAAACCATAGCGATAGAACTTTGAACTACTTTATTGTGCCAAGTTTCAAAGAGCTAGCACAAACCGTGTTTGATTGAGAGTTCCAACTACATGTATCCATATAGGAGAAAACAGAGTGAAACCTAAACATGAAAACGGTTCCTGCAAAGGAACGGTTTAACCTAGAAGACAAAAATTTGGTGAGCCACGTGGGACTGGTGTCCTGATCATTACCTGCAAGTATCATCAAGATTGGGTGAAAAAATGTTTGCTGAGTTTTCAGGAAACTCGTAGGTTTTCGGAAGCTTGGCAACCCCTTTCAATGAAAGTGATTCTCGTCAGTCTCTGCTTGGGGCTCCTTCAAATGGACACAAACCATAGGGATAGAACTTGGAACTACATTATTGTGCCAAGTTTCAAAGAGCTAGTACACACCGTGTTTGACTTAGTGTTCCAACTACATGTATCCATATAGGAGAAAACAGAGTGAAACCTAAACATGAAAACGGTTACTGCAAACGAACGGTTTAACCTAGAAGAACGAAATTTGGAGAGCCAAGTGGGATTGGTGTACTGATCATTACCTGCCAGTATCATCAAGATTGGGTGAAAAAATATTTGCTGAGATTTCAGGAAACTTGTAGTTTTTTGGAAGCTCGGCAACCCCTTTCAATGAAAGTGATTCTCGTCAGTCTCTGCTTTGGCTACTTCAATAGGACACAAACCATAGAGATAGAACTTGGAACTACATTATTGTGAAAAGTTTCAAAGAGCTAGCACAAACCGTGTTTGATTTAGAGTTCCAAATACATGTATCCATATAGGAGAAAACAGAGTGAAACCTAAACATGAAAACGGTTACTGCAAAGGAACGCTTTAACCTAGAAGAACGAAATTTGGTGAGCCAAGAGGGATTGGTGTACTGATTATTACCTGCAAATATCATCAAGATTGGGGGAAAAAATGTTTGCTGAGATTTCAGGAAACTTGTAGTTTTTTGGAAGCTTGGCAACCCCTTTCAATGAAAGTGATTCTCGTCAGTCTCTGCTTGGGGCTACTTCAATAGGACACAAACCATAGCGATAGAACTTGGAACTACACTATTGTGCCAAGTTTCAAAGAGCTAGCACAAACCGTGTTTGATTTAGAGTTCCAACTACATGTATCCATACAGGTGAAAACAGAGTGAAACCTAAACATGAAAACGGTTACTGCAAAGGAACGGTTTAACCCAGAAGAACGAAATTTGGAGAGCAAAGTGGGATTGGTGTACTGATCATTACCTGCCAGTATCATTAAGATTGGGTGAAAAAATGTTTGCTGAGATTTCAGGAAACTTGTAGTTTTTTGGAAGCTCGGCAACCCCTTTCAATGAAAGTGATTCTCGTCAGTCTCTGCTTTGGCTACTTCAATAGGACACAAACCATAGCGATAGAACTTGGAACTACATTATTGTGCCAAGTTTCAATGAGCTAGCACAAACCGTGTTTGATTTAGAGTTCCAAATACATGTGTCCATATAGGAGAAAACAGAGTGACACCTAAACATGAAAACGGTTACTGCAAAGGAACGGTTTAACCTAGAAGAACGAAATTTGGTGACCCAAGTGGGATTGGTGTACTGATCATTACCTGCAAATATCATCAAGATTGGGTTAAGAAATGTTTGCCGAGATTTCAGGAAACTCGTAGTTTTTCAGAAGCTTGGCAACCCCTTTCAATGAAAGTGATTCTCGTCAATCTCTGCTTGGGGATACTTCAATAGGACAGAAACCATAGCGATAGAACTTGGAAGTACATTATTGTGCCAAGTTTCAAAGAGCTCGCACAAACCGTGTTTGATTGAGAGTTCCAACTACATGTAATCATATAGGAGAAAACAGAGTGAAACCTAAACATGAAAACGGTTCCTGCAAAGGAACGGTTTAACCTAGAAGACAAAAATTTGGTGAGCCACGTGGGACTGGTGTACAGATTATTACCTGCCAGTATCATCAAGATTGGGTGAAAAAATGTTTGCTGAGATTTCAGGAAACTCGTAGATTTTGGAAGCTTGGCAACCCCTTTCAATGAAAGTGATTCTCGTCAGTCTCTGCTTGGGGCTCCTTCAATTGGACACAAACCATAGGGATAGAACTTGGAACTACATTATTGTGCCAAGTTTCAAAGAGCTAGCACACACCGTGTTTGACTTAGAGTTCCAACTACATGTATCCATATAGGAGAAAACAGAGTGAAATCTAAACATGAAAACAGTTACTGCAAAGGAACGGTTTAACCTAGAAGAACGAAATTTGGAAAGGCAAGTGGGATTGGTGTACTGAACATTACCTGCAAGTATCATCAAGATTGGTTGAAAAAATGTTTGCTGAGATTTCAGGAAATTCATAGTATTTTGGAAGCTTGGCAACCCATTTCAATGAAAGTGATTCTCGTTAGTCTCTGCTTGGGGCTACTTCAATAGGACACAAACCATAGCGATAGAACTTGGAACTACATTATTGTGCCTAGTTTCAAAGAGCTAGCAAAAACCGTGTTTGATTTAGAGTTCCAACTACATGTATCCATATAGGAGAAAACAGAGTGAAACTTAAACATGAAAACGGTTACAGCAAAGGAACGGTTTAACCTAGAAGAATGAAATTTGGTGAGCCAAGTGGGATTGGTGTACAGATTATTACCTGCCAGTATCATCAAGATTGGGTGAAAAAATGTTTGCTGAGATTTCAGGAAACTCGTAGATTTTGGAAGCTTGGCAACCCCTTTCAATGAAAGTGATTCTCGTCAGTCTCTGCTTGGGGTACTTCAATAGGACACAAACCATAGCGATAGAACTTTGAACTACTTTATTGTGCCAAGTTTCAAAGAGCTAGCACAAACCGTGTTTGATTTAGAGTTCCAACTACATGTATCCATATAGGAGAAAACAGAGTGAAACCTAAACATGAAAACGGTTACTGCAAAGGAACGGTTTACCCTGGAAGAACGAAATTTTGTGAGCCACGTGGGATTGGTGTACTGATCATTACCTGCCAGTATCATCAAGATTGGGTGAAAAAATGTTTGGTGAGGTCTCAGGAAACTCGTAGTTTTATGGAAGCTTGGCAAACCCTTTCAATGAAAGTGATTCTCGTCAGTCTCTTCTTGGGGCTCCTTCAATAGGACACAATCCATAGCGATAGAATTTGGAACTACATTATTGTGCCAAGTTTCAAAGAGCTAGCCCAAACCGTGTTTGATTTAGAGTTCCAACTACATGTATCCACATAGGACGAAACAGAGTGAAACCTAAACATGAAAACGGATACTGCAAACGAACGGTTTAACCTAGAAGAACGAAATTTGGTGAGCCAAGTGGGACTGGTGTACTGATCATTACCTGCAAGTATCATCAAGATTGGGTGAAAAAGTGTTTGCTCAGGTTTCAGGAAACTCGTATTTTTTTTTAAGCTTGGCAACCCCTTTCAATGAAAGTGATTCTCGTCAGTCTCTGCTTGGGGCTACTTCAATAGGACAGAAACCATAGCGATAGACCTTGGAACTACGTTATTGTGCCAAGTTTCAAAGAGCTAGCAGAAACCGTGTTTGATTAAAAGTTCCAACTACATGTATCCATATAGGAGAAAACAGAGTGAAACCTAACATGAAAACAGTTACTGCAAAGGAACGGTTTAACCTAGAAGAACGAAATTTGGTGAGCCAAGTGGGATTGGTGTACTGATCATTACCTGCAAAGTATCATCAAGATTGGGTGAAAAAAATGTTTGCTGAGTTTTCAGGAAACTCGTAGGTTTTCGGAAGCTTGGCAACCCCTTTCAATGAAAGTGATTCTCGTCAGTCTCTGCTTGGGGCTCCTTCAAATGGACACAAACCATAGGGATAGAACTTGGAACTACATTATTGTGCCAAGTTTCAAAGAGCTAGTACACACCGTGTTTGACTTAGTGTTCCAACTACATGTATCCATATAGGAGAAAACAGAGTGAAACCTAAACATGAAAACGGTTACTGCAAAGGAACGGTTTAACCTAGAAGAACGAAATTTGGAGAGCCAAGTGGGATTGGTGTACTGATCATTACCTGCCAGTATCATCAAGATTGGGTGAAAAAATATTGCTGAGATTTCAGGAAACTTGTAGTTTTTTGGAAGCTCGGCAACCCCTTTCAATGAAAGTGATTCTCGTCAGTCTCTGCTTTGGCTACTTCAATAGGTACACAAACCATAGTGATAGAACTTGGAACTACATTATTGTGAAAAGTTTCAAAGAGCTAGCACAAACCGTGTTTGATTTTAGAGTTCCAAATACATGTATCCATATAGGAGAAAACAGGATGAAACCTAAACATGAAAACGGTTACTGCAAAGGAACGCTTTAACCTAGAAGAACGAAATTTGGTGAGCCAAGAGGGATTGGTGTACTGATTATTACCTGCAAATATCATCAAGATTGGGTGAAAAATGTTTGCTGAGATTTCAGGAAACTTGTAGTTTTTGGAAGCTTGGCAACCCCTTTCAATGAAAGTGATTCTCGTCAGTCTCTGCTTGGGGCTACTTCAATAGGACACAAACCATAGCGATAGAACTTGGAACTACACTATTGTGCCAAGTTTCAAAGAGCTAGCACAAACCGTGTTTGATTTAGAGTTCCAACTACATGTATCCATACAGGTGAAAACAGAGTGAAACCTAAACATGAAAACGGTTACTGCAAAGGAACGGTTTAACCCAGAAGAACGAAATTTGGAGAGCAAAGTGGGATTGGTGTACTGATCATTACCTGCCAGTATCATTAAGATTGGGTGAAAAAATGTTTGCTGAGATTTCAGGAAACTTGTAGTTTTTTGGAAGCTCGGCACCCCCTTTCAATGAAAGTGATTCTCGTCAGTCTCTGCTTTGGCTACTTCAATAGGACACAAACCATAGCGATAGAACTTGGAACTACATTATTGTGCCAAGTTTCAAAGAGCTAGCACAAACCGTGTTTTGATTTAGAGTTCCAAAATACATGTATCCTATAGGAGAAAACAGAGTGACACCTAAACATTTAAAACGGTTACTGCAAAGGAACGGTTTAATCTAGAAGAACGAAATTTGGTGACCCAAGTGGGATTGGTGTACTGATCATTACCTGCAAATATCATCAAGATTGGGTTAAAAAATGTTTGCCGAGATTTCAGGAAACTCGTAGTTTTTCAGAAGCTTGGCAACCCCTTTCAATGAAAGTGATTCTCGTCAATCTCTGCTTGGGGATACTTCAATAGGACAGAAACCATAGCGATAGAACTTGGAAGTACATTATTGTGCCAAGTTTTCAAAGAGCTCGCACAAACCGTGTTTGATTGAGAGTTCCAACTACATGTAATCATATAGGAGAAAACAGAGTGAAACCTAAACATGAAAACGGTTCCTGCAAAGGAACGGTTTAACCTAGAAGACAAAAATTTGGTGAGCCACGTGGGACTGGTGTACAGATTATTACCTGCCAGTATCATCAAGATTGGGTGAAAAAATGTTTGCTGAGATTTCAGGAAACTCGTAGATTTTGGAAGCTTGGCAACCCCTTTCAATGAAAGTGATTCTCGTCAGTCTCTGCTTGGGGCTCCTTCAATTGGACACAAACCATAGGGATAGAACTTGGAACTACATTATTGTGCCAAGTTTCAAAGAGCTAGCACACACCGTGTTTGACTTAGAGTTCCAACTACATGTATCCATATAGGAGAAAACAGAGTGAAATCTAAACATGAAAACAGTTACTGCAAAGGAATGGTTTAACCTAGAAGAACGAAATTTGGAAAGCCAAGTGGGATTGGTGTACTGAACATTACCTGCAAGTATCATCAAGATTGGTTGAAAAAATGTTTGCTGAGATTTCAGGAAATTCATAGTATTTTGGAAGCTTGGCAACCCATTTCAATGAAAGTGATTCTCGTCAGTCTCTGCTTGGGGCTACTTCAATAGGACACAAACCATAGCGATAGAACTTGGAACTACATTATTGTGCCAAGTTTCAAAGAGCTAGCAAAAACCGTGTTTGATTTAGAGTTCCAACTACATGTATCCATATAGGAGAAAACAGAGTGAAACTTAAACATGAAAACGGTTACAGCAAAGGAACGGTTTAACCTAGAAGAATGAAATTTGGTGAGCCAAGTGGGATTGGTGTACAGATTATTACCTGCCAGTATCATCAAGATTGGTGAAAAAATGTTTGCTGAGATTTCAGGAAACTCGTAGATTTTGGAAGCTTGGCAACCCCTTTCAATGAAAGTGATTCTCGTCAGTCTCTGCTTGGGGTACTTCAATAGGACACAAACCATAGCGATAGAACTTTGAACTACTTTATTGTGCCAAGTTTCAAAGAGCTAGCACAAACCGTGTTTGATTTAGAGTTCCAACTACATGTATCCATATAGGAGAAAACAGAGTGAAACCTAAACATGAAAACGGTTACTGCAAAGGAAAGGTTTACCCTGGAAGAACGAAATTTTGTGAGCCACGTGGGATTGGTGTACTGATCATTCCCTGCAATTATCATCAAGATTGGGTGAAAAAATGTTTGCTGAGGTCTCAGGAAACTCGTAGTTTTATGGAAGCTTGGCAACCCCTTTCAATGAAAGTGATTCTCGTCAGTCTCTGCTTGGGGCTACTTCAATAGGACACAAACCATAGCGATAGAACTTGGAACTACACTATTGTGCCAAGTTTCAAAGAGCTAGCACAAACGTGTTTGATTTAGAGTTCCAACTACATGTATCCATACAGGTGAAAACAGAGTGAAACCTAAACATGAAAACGGTTACTGCAAAGGAACGGTTAACCCAGAAGAACGAAATTTGGAGAGCAAAGTGGGATTGGTGTACTGTTCATTACCTGCCAGTATCATTAAGATTGGGGTGAAAAAATGTTTGCTGAGATTTCAGGAAACTTGTAGTTTTTTGGAAGCTCGGCAACCCCTTTCAATGAAAGTGATTCTCGTCAGTCTCTGCTTTGGCTACTTCAATAGGACACAAACCCTAGCGATAGAACTTGGAACTGCATTATTGTGCCAAGTTTCAAAGAGCTAGCACAAACCGTGTTTGATTTAGAGTTCCAAATACATGTATCCATATAGGAGAAAACAGAGTGACACCTAAACATTAAAACGGTTACTGCAAAGGAACGGTTTAATCTAGAAGAACGAAATTTGGTGACCCAAGTGGATTGGTGTACTGATCATTACCTGCAAATATCATCAAGATTGGGTTAAAAAATGTTTGCCGAGATTTCAGGAAACTCGTAGTTTTTCAGAAGCTTGGCAACCCTTTCAATGAAAGTGATTCTCGTCAATCTCTGCTTGGGGATACTGTCAATAGGACAGAAACCATAGCGATAGAACTTGGAACTTGGAAGTACATTATTGTGCCAAGTTTCAAAGAGCTCGCACAAACCGTGTTTGATTGAGAGTTCCAACTACATGTAATCATATAGGAGAAAACAGAGTGAAACCTAAACATGAAAACGGTTCCTGCAAAGGAACGGTTTAACCTAGAAGACAAAAATTTGGTGAGCCACGTGGGACTGGTGTACAGATTATTACCTGCCAGTATCATCAAGATTGGGTGAAAAATGTTTGCTGAGATTTCAGGAAACTCGTAGATTTTGGAAGCTTGGCAACCCCTTTCAATGAAAGTGATTCTCGTCAGTCTCTGCTTGGGGCTCCTTCAATTGACACAAACCATAGGGATAGAACTTGGAACTACATTATTGTGCCAAGTTTCAAAGAGCTAGCACACACCGTGTTTGACTTAGAGTTCCAACTACATGTATCCATATAGGAGAAAACAGAGTGAAATCTAAACATGAAAACAGTTACTGCAAAGGAATGGTTTAACCTAGAAGAACGAAATTTGGAAAGCAAGTGGGATTGGTGTACTGAACATTACCTGCAAGTATCATCAAGATTGGTTGAAAAAATGTTTGCTGAGATTTCAGGAAATTCATAGTATTTTGGAAGCTTGGCAACCCATTTCAATGAAAGTGATTCTCGTCAGTCTCTGCTTGGGGGCTACTTCAATAGGACACAAACCATAGAACTTGGAACTACATTATTGTGCCAAGTTTCAAAGAGCTAGCAAAAAACCGTGTTTGATTTAGAGTTCCAACTACATGTATCCATATAGGAGAAAACAGAGTGAAACTTAAACATGAAAACGGTTACAGCAAAGGACGGTTTACCTAGAAGAATGAAATTTGGTGAGCCAAGTGGGATTGGTGTACAGATTATTACCTGCCAGTATCATCAAGATTGGGTGAAAAAATGTTTGCTGAGATTTCAGGAAACTCGTAGATTTTGGAAGCTTGGCAACCCCTTTCAATGAAAGTGATTCTCGTCAGTCTCTGCTTGGGGTACTTCAATAGGACACAAACCATAGCGATAGAACTTTGAACTACTTTATTGTGCCAAGTTTCAAAGAGCTAGCACAAACCGTGTTTGATTTAGAGTTCCAACTACATGTATCCATATAGGAGAAAACAGAGTGAAACCTAAACATGAAAACGGTTACTGCAAAGGAAAGGTTTACCCTGGAAGAACGAAATTTTGTGAGCCACGTGGGATTGGTGTACTGATCATTCCCTGCAATTATCATCAAGATTGGGTGAAAAAATGTTTGCTGAGGTCTCAGGAAACTCGTAGTTTTATGGAAGCTTGGCAACCCCTTTCAATGAAAGTGATTCTCGTCAGTCTCTGCTTGGGGCTACTTCAATAGGACACAAACCATAGCGATAGAACTTGGAACTACACTATTGTGCCAAGTTTCAAAGAGCTAGCACAAACCGTGTTTGATTTAGAGTTCCAACTACATGTATCCATATAGGAGAAAACAGAGTGAAACTTAAACATGAAAACGGTTACAGCAAAGGAACGGTTTAACCTAGAAGAATGAAATTTGGTGAGCCAAGTGGGATTGGTGTACAGATTATTACCTGCCAGTATCATCAAGATTGGGTGAAAAAATGTTTGCTGAGATTTCAGGAAACTCGTAGATTTTGGAAGCTTGGCAACCCCTTTCAATGAAAGTGATTCTCGTCAGTCTCTGCTTGGGGTACTTCAATAGGACACAAACCATAGCGATAGAACTTTGAACTACTTTATTGTGCCAAGTTTCAAAGAGCTAGCACAAACCGTGTTTGATTTAGAGTTCCAACTACATGTATCCATATAGGAGAAAACAGAGTGAAACCTAAACATGAAAACGGTTACTGCAAAGGAAAGGTTTACCCTGGAAGAACGAAATTTTGTGAGCCACGTGGGATTGGTGTACTGATCATTCCCTGCAATTATCATCAAGATTGGGTGAAAAAATGTTTGCTGAGGTCTCAGGAAACTCGTAGTTTTATGGAAGCTTGGCAACCCCTTTCAATGAAAGTGATTCTCGTCAGTCTCTGCTTGGGGCTACTTCAATAGGACACAAACCATAGCGATAGAACTTGGAACTACACTATTGTGCCAAGTTTCAAAGAGCTAGCACAAACCGTGTTTGATTTAGAGTTCCAACTACATGTATCCATACAGGTGAAAACAGAGTGAAACCTAAACATGAAAACGGTTACTGCAAAGGAACGGTTTAACCCAGAAGAACGAAATTTGGAGAGCAAAGTGGGATTGGTGTACTGTTCATTACCTGCCAGTATCATTAAGATTGGGTGAAAAAATGTTTGCTGAGATTTCAGGAAACTTGTAGTTTTTTGGAAGCTCGGCAACCCCTTTCAATGAAAGTGATTCTCGTCAGTCTCTGCTTTGGCTACTTCAATAGGACACAAACCCTAGCGATAGAACTTGGAACTGCATTATTGTGCCAAGTTTCAAAGAGCTAGCACAAACCGTGTTTGATTTAGAGTTCCAAATACATGTATCCATATAGGAGAAAACAGAGTGACACCTAAACATTTAAAACGGTTACTGCAAAGGAACGGTTTAATCTAGAAGAACGAAATTTGGTGACCCAAGTGGGATTGGTGTACTGATCATTACCTGCAAATATCATCAAGATTGGGTTAAAAAATGTTTGCCGAGATTTCAGGAAACTCGTAGTTTTTCAGAAGCTTGGCAACCCCTTTCAATGAAAGTGATTCTCGTCAATCTCTGCTTGGGGATACTTCAATAGGACAGAAACCATAGCGATAGAACTTGGAAGTACATTATTGTGCCAAGTTTCAAAGAGCTCGCACAAACCGTGTTTGATTGAGAGTTCCAACTACATGTAATCATATAGGAGAAAACAGAGTGAAACCTAAACATGAAAACGGTTCCTGCAAAGGAACGGTTTAACCTAGAAGACAAAAATTTGGTGAGCCACGTGGGACTGGTGTACAGATTATTACCTGCCAGTATCATCAAGATTGGGTGAAAAATGTTTGCTGAGATTTCAGGAAACTCGTAGATTTTGGAAGCTTGGCAACCCCTTTCAATGAAAGTGATTCTCGTCAGTCTCTGCTTGGGGCTCCTTCAATTGGACACAAACCATAGGGATAGAACTTGGAACTACATTATTGTGCCAAGTTTCAAAGAGCTAGCACACACCGTGTTTGACTTAGAGTTCCAACTACATGTATCCATATAGGAGAAAACAGAGTGAAATCTAAACATGAAAACAGTTACTGCAAAGGAATGGTTTAACCTAGAAGAACGAAATTTGGAAAGCCAAGTGGGATTGGTGTACTGAACATTACCTGCAAGTATCATCAAGATTGGTTGAAAAAATGTTTGCTGAGATTTCAGGAAATTCATAGTATTTTGGAAGCTTGGCAACTCATTTCAATGAAAGTGATTCTCGTCAGTCTCTGCTTGGGGCTACTTCAATAGGACACAAACCATAGCGATAGAACTTGGAACTACATTATTGTGCCAAGTTTTCAAAGAGCTACCAAAACCGTGTTTGATTTAGAGTTCCAACTACATGTATCCATATAGGAGAAAACAGAGTGAAACTTAAACATGAAAACGGTTACAGCAAAGGAACGGTTTAACCTAGAAGAATGAAATTTGGTGAGCCAAGTGGGATTGGTGTACAGATTATTACCTGCCAGTATCATCAAGATTGGGTGAAAAAATGTTTGCTGAGATTTCAGGAACTCGTAGATTTTGGAAGCTTGCAACCCCTTTCAATGAAAGTGATTCTCGTCAGTCTCTGCTTGGGGTACTTCAATAGGACACAAACCATAGCGATAGAACTTTGAACTACTTTATTGTGCCAAGTTTCAAAGAGCTAGCACAAACCGTGTTTGATTTAGAGTTCCAACTACATGTATCCATATAGGAGAAAACAGAGTGAAACCTAAACATGAAAACGGTTACTGCAAAGGAAAGGTTTACCCTGGAAGAACGAAATTTTGTGAGCCACGTGGGATTGGTGTACTGATCATTCCCTGCAATTATCATCAAGATTGGGTGAAAAAATGTTTGCTGAGGTCTCAGGAAACTCGTAGTTTTATGGAAGCTTGGCAACCCCTTTCAATGAAAGTGATTCTCGTCAGTCTCTGCTTGGGGCTACTTCAATAGGACACAAACCATAGCGATAGAACTTGGAACTACACTATTGTGCCAAGTTTCAAAGAGCTAGCACAAACCGTGTTTGATTTAGAGTTCCAACTACATGTATCCATACAGGTGAAAACAGAGTGAAACCTAAACATGAAAACGGTTACTGCAAAGGAACGGTTTAACCCAGAAGAACGAAATTTGGAGAGCAAAGTGGGATTGGTGTACTGTTCATTACCTGCCAGTATCATTAAGATTGGGTGAAAAAAATGTTTGCTGAGATTTCAGAAACTTGTAGTTTTTTTTGGAAGCTCGGCAACCCCTTTCAATGAAAGTGATTCTCGTCATCTTGCTTCGTCTACTTAATAGGACACAAACCCTAGCGATAGAACTTGGAACTGCATTATTGTGCCAAGTTTCAAAGAGCTAGCACAAACCGTGTTTGATTTAGAGTTCCAAATACATGTATCCATATAGGAGAAAACAGAGTGACACCTAAACATTAAAACGGTTACTGCAAAGGAACGGTTTAATCTAGAAGAACGAAATTTGGTGACCCAAGTGGGATTGGTGTACTGATCATTACCTGCAAATATCATCAAGATTGGGTTAAAAAATGTTTGCCGAGATTTCAGGAAACTCGTAGTTTTTCAGAAGCTTGGCAACCCCTTTCAATGAAAGTGATTCTCGTCAATCTCTGCTTGGGGATACTTCAATAGGACAGAAACCATAGCGATAGAACTTGGAAGTACATTATTGTGCCAAGTTTCAAAGAGCTCGCACAAACCGTGTTTGATTGAGAGTTCCAACTACATGTAATCATATAGGAGAAAACAGAGTGAAACCTAAACATGAAAACGGTTCCTGCAAAGGAACGGTTTAACCTAGAAGACAAAAATTTGGTGAGCCACGTGGGACTGGTGTACAGATTATTACCTGCCAGTATCATCAAGATTGGGTGAAAAAATGTTTGCTGAGATTTCAGGAAACTCGTAGATTTTGGAAGCTTGGCAACCCCTTTTCAATGAAAGTGATTCTCGTCAGTCTCTGCTTGGGGCTCCTTCAATTGGACACAAACCATAGGGATAGAACTTGGAACTACATTATTGTGCCAAGTTTCAAAGAGCTAGCACACACCGTGTTTGACTTAGAGTTCCAACTACATGTATCCATATAGGAGAAAACAGAGTGAAATCTAAACATGAAAACAGTTACTGCAAAGGAATGGTTTAACCTAGAAGAACGAAATTTGGAAAGCCAAGTGGGATTGGTGTACTGAACATTACCTGCAAGTATCATCAAGATTGGTTGAAAAATGTTTGCTGAGATTTCAGGAAATTCATAGTATTTTGGAAGCTTGGCAACCCATTTCAATGAAAGTGATTCTCGTCAGTCTCTGCTTGGGGCTACTTCAATAGGACACAAACCATAGCGATAGAACTTGGAACTACATTATTGTGCCAAGTTTCAAAGAGCTACCAAAACCGTGTTTGATTTAGAGTTCCAACTACATGTATCCATATAGGAGAAAACAGAGTGAAACTTAAACATGAAAACGGTTACAGCAAAGGAACGGTTTAACTAGAAGAATGAAATTTGGTGAGCCAAGTGGGATTGGTGTACAGATTATTACCTGCCAGTATCATCAAGATTGGGTGAAAAAATGTTTGCTGAGATTTCAGGAAACTCGTAGATTTTGGAAGCTTGGCAACCCTTTCAATGAAAGTGATTCTCGTCAGTCTCTGCTTGGGGTAACTTCAAATAGGACACAAACCATAGCGATAGAACTTTGAACTACTTTATTGTGCCAAGTTTCAAAGAGCTAGCACAAACCGTGTTTGATTTAGAGTTCCAACTACATGTATCCATATAGGAGAAAACAGAGTGAAACCTAAACATGAAAACGGTTACTGCAAAGGAAAGGTTTACCCTGGAAGAACGAAATTTTGTGAGCCACGTG
Organism: Urocitellus parryii; assembly: GCF_045843805.1. Lineage (NCBI taxonomy): Eukaryota > Metazoa > Chordata > Mammalia > Rodentia > Sciuridae > Urocitellus > Urocitellus parryii. The sequence continues at coordinate 89,846 of NW_027554188.1, forward strand.
GGATTGGTGTACTGATCATTCCCTGCAATTATCATCAAGATTGGGTGAAAAAATGTTTGCTGAGGTCTCAGGAAACTCGTAGTTTTATGGAAGCTTGGCAACCCCTTTCAATGAAAGTGATTCTCGTCAGTCTCTGCTTGGGGCTACTTCAATAGGACACAAACCATAGCGATAGAACTTGGAACTACACTATTGTGCCAAGTTTCAAAGAGCTAGCACAAACCGTGTTTGATTTAGAGTTCCAACTACATGTATCCATACAGGTGAAAACAGAGTGAAACCTAAACATGAAAACGGTTACTGCAAAGGAACGGTTTAACCCAGAAGAACGAAATTTGGAGAGCAAAGTGGGATTGGGTGTACTGTTCATTACCTGCCAGTATCATTAATATTGGGTGAAAAAATGTTTGCTGAGATTTCAGGAAACTTGTAGTTTTTTGGAAGCTCGGCAACCCCTTTCAATGAAAGTGATTCTCGTCAGTCTTCTGCTTTGGCTACTTCAATAGGACACAAACCCTAGCGATAGAACTTGGAACTG